>NC_056726.1:923725140-923862391 GCF_019279795.1 Protopterus annectens
GATAGAGCAGGACTAAGGGGATGTTTTTAAATGGATATTTATGGAATTTGTGGAATTATCTGTGTGTGATTTTGAGTGACAGAATATGAGATGAGGAGTTATAGATGCATTTAAAGATCACCCACGTAGAGATGCACTGTGGCAAATCTATTTGATGAGAAGGTAATGTTTTAGGTGAGGTTTGTAGTTTCCTATAGAGACATGGAAAGCAGTTCCAGAGTTTTTATACACTGGAGGAGTAGAGGGCATCCTTGTTGTAGTTATTGGAGATGATAATGCTAGACAGAAGTTTGTCAGAGGATCTAAGGGCTATAGAAGGGGAATACTATGACTTGAGTGAAAACGATGAACAATTGATGGGAAAGTATAGTATTTTGCTTGCTTTATTTGACAGAGATTAATCAGGTTAGGGAGTTCTACAAAATGAAACTGTATGATAGATTTACAGTGATGGCTGCATGAGAGTGAGTTGCATATGGATTTGGCTATTTTATTACAGATGTGCTCCAGTGTAAACTGAAGGCAGCACAGAGGAGGCAAGGAGACTGGGGAGAAATAAAGCAGTTGCAATATGTTTTTTGCTGGATTCAGTATGATAGATTTTGGTTCAGTAGACCAAGCCCCTTTTTTGATTTTTTGTGTATGATTTGTTGAATAAGGAGGCCAAATTTCATGTATTGATCAATGGCTACTCCTAAAAGTTTAATGTGATTAAACTGTTTAATGAAATCCATTTAATAGTGAGGGTGAAGGTGTTTGCCTTCTTTAGATATTCCATTTCTCCACTCTCTTTTAGTAGAATTTTAATTGCTACCCTTTTATGAATCAGTTTTTTGTCTCTTGGCATGTCTATATGCATTGTGTTGTCTCGGTCTGCCTTTGATAAGCAAGGGAATAAAAATGCAATCTGCATTTTGTAATCACTGTGTGTAATCGCAAACTATTTTCAAAAGACTACTTAATAGTCTGGGATACAGGAATGAGAAATGTTTATTGCAGATAATTTAGAAGTAACTGATTGCTGCATTATTTTAAAATCTGCACTTAAAGTTACATTTTAGTCGAATTTGATCGAAAGTTTGCTTGTTTGTTTGTTTAATTTAACTGTGGAGGCTGCCCACTAAAGTGTGCTAGCCTGTGTAACTAATTTATCACTGTCTCTGCATTTTCTGTGTGTTTCTACCAAAATAACAAAAAAAAAAAATAATCCTTGTTTTCCCACCTTCCTCGACTACTTTAGACCAGTTTACAGGCATTGCTGTATTCTGGGCTGTGGTGTAGTTCCTGTGTTGTCCATTACCTTACTTGGATAGAAGGAAGTTTCTTTGCTCACCAGTGGGAGTGGGGAGCCTTGAGTAGCCTACCTGTCCTTGGGGGAAGTGACCTCAGCACAAGAAGCTGTAGTAATTGGTTGTTTGGGACCATTTCTAGCTCTTTTGTAGTTCACTGTTTAAAATCCGCCTCTGGGCATTTTTTTCTGGCTATACTGCTCAGACAAGCTCCACGTGAGTTTACAGAGTGGTCTTAGCAGCAAGGAACTCAAAAAAGCGACTACCTTCTGGATTTAAGTATCTTTGCTTTTTTTTTCACTTGAAATAGCTTCTGTAACTTACCTTGAACTAGCCTGAACTGTTTTTTAACTGATTGCTGCATTATTTTAAAATCTGCACTTAAAGTTACATTTTAGTCAAATTTGATCGAAAGTTTGCTTGTTTGTTTGTTTAATTTAACTGTGGAGGCTGCCCACTAAAATGTGCTAGCCCGTGTAACTAATTTATCACTGTCTCTGCATTTTCTGTGTGTTTCTACCAAAAAACCAAAAAAACAAAAAAATAATCTTTGTTTTCCCGCCTTCCTCGACTAGTTTAGACCAGTTTACAGGCATTGCTGTATTCTGGGCTGTGGTGTAGTTCCTGTGTTGTCCATTACCTTACTTGGATAGAAGGAAGTTTCTTTGCTCACCAGTGGGAGTGGGGAGCCTTGAGCAGCCTACCTGTGATTGGGAGAAGTGACCTCAGCACAAGAATCTGTAGTAATTGGTTGTTTGGGACCATTCCTAGCTCTTTTGTAGTTCACTGTTTAAAATCCGCCTCTGGGCGTTTTTTTCTGGCTATACTGCTCAGACAAGCTCCACGTGGGTTTACAGAGTGGTCCTAGCAGCAAGGAACTCAAAAAAGCGACTACCTTCTGGATTTAAGTATCTTTGCTTTTTTTTTCACTTGAAATAGCTTCTGTAACTTACCTTGAACTAGCCTGAACTGTTTTTTAACTGATTGCTGCATTATTTTAAAATCTGCACTTAAAGTTACATTTTAGTCAAATTTGATCGAAAGTTTGCTTGTTTGTTTGTTTAATTTAACTGTGGAGGCTGCCCACTAAAATGTGCTAGCCCGTGTAACTAATTTATCACTGTCTCTGCATTTTCTGTGTGTTTCTACCAAAAACCAAAAACAAAAATAATCTTTGTTTTCCCGCCTTCCTCGACTAGTTTAGACCAGTTTACAGGCATTGCTGTATTCTGGGCTGTGGTGTAGTTCCTGTGTTGTCCATTACCTTACTTGGATAGAAGGAAGTTTCTTTGCTCACCAGTGGGAGTGGGGAGCCTTGAGCAGCCTACCTGTGATTGGGAGAAGTGACCTCAGCACAAGAATCTGTAGTAATTGGTTGTTTGGGACCATTCCTAGCTCTTTTGTAGTTCACTGTTTAAAATCCGTCTCTGGGCGTTTTTTTCTGGCTATACTGCTCAGACAAGCTCCACGTGGGTTTACAGAGTGGTCCTAGCAGCAAGGAACTCAAAAAAGCGACTACCTTCTGGATTTAAGTATCTTTGCTTTTTTTCACTTGAAATAGCTTCTGTTGCTTATCTTGAACTACCCTGAATTGTTTTTTAACTGATTGCTGCATTATTTTAAAATCTGCGCTTAAAGTTACATTTTAGTCGAATTTGATCGAAAGTTTGCTTGTTTGTTTGTTTAATTTAACTGTGGAGGCTGCCCACTAAAGTGTGCTAGCCTGTGTAACTAATTTATCACTGTCTCTGCATTTTCTGTGTGTTTCTACCAAAAAAAAAAACAAAAAATAATCCTTGTTTTCCCGCCTTCCTCGACTAGTTTAGACCAGTTTACAGGCATTGCTGTATTCTGGGCTGTGGTGTAGTTCCTGTGTTGTCCATTACCTTACTTGGATAGAAGGAAGTTTCTTTGCTCACCAGTGGGAGTGGGGAGCCTTGAGCAGCCTACCTGTCCTTGGGGGAAGTGACCTCAGCACAAAAAGCTGTAGTAATTGGTTGTTTGGGACCATTTCTAGCTCTTTTGTAGTTCACTGTTTAAAATCCACGTTTGCACGGCTTTGCGCGGTCGTGCGCATAGCGCAGCACCGGTTAAACAAGGTTAAACTTTTTCTGGCTCCGCCAAGTCTGCTCTTCAAATTTTCCCTTAAGGAAGCTCTACTCTTAGTATAATCAGACTACTCATTGTATTATAAGCCTAGCACTTGTTCTCAATACTTCTCTACTAAGTAAGCACTCTCGTACTAAGTAAAGCACTACATCTACTTACCACCCCTGTGAATACCCACTTCCCTTAAAGGTATACCACTCCCTTATACTGTTCTAGCATGTCGAGTGGTAGATTACTGGTGTCGTCTCCAGTTCAGCTGGTCAATCTGGGCATCTTGAGACAATGCTACAATTGTCTCATGTACACAGACAACCCTCTCCTCCTTCCAACAAACACAAATACATGTGAGAGATGCAACTATATAGCCAAACTGGAGGCTGAACTCTCTCAACCCAGGGCTGGCATGACCAGACAGGAGGAGATGGCAACCACACACACAACAATCCCAGTCCCACATAGACCTACCACAACTGCAAACCAAACAATTAAAAACACAAAGACATACTTGGAGGCTCAAATAAAAAACTTACCAAAACGACAGAGGCTCCCAAAGCAGACATCCAAAAATCCACCACCTCAAAACAAAACACATGCAACACATACTTCAATAAATCAGTGTGTCGACCAATCGCAGCCCTTAAGGCCAAACACCTTGCCTGATTCACTAGTAATAGGTGACTCCATAGTCAGACACACTGATGTCCCACTGACCAGGCTGAACAAGGAGAAGGTGACTGTGAGCTGTCTATCGGGGGCTAGGATCCGCCACATAACACACGCACTCAGGTCACTCCAAAGCAAGTACAAATATGACTCCGTCATTGTCCATGCTGGTGTGAGTGACCTGAGACGTACCTCCCTGGACTACATGAAAAGAGACATAGAGGAGCTCTCCGATTATGTAGCCCAGGCTGGTATGACCCTGACCCTGAGCAGCATCTTGCCCTCACCAAGAATGATACAGCAATACATAGACAAGATGATCAGCTTTAACAATTGGCTTGAGTACTGGTGTCATTCTAAGGGGATCCAATGTCTGTCTGCCTGGGATGATATGTTGGACAAGCCACGCTGCCCAAGGGATGGCTTACACCTGTCACCACTGGGCTTCGGATATTGGCTAAGGCTCTTGCCACCCCATAGTGCCTTTTTAGGCAAGGCTCAAAAGACAAACCCACCTCCTTAGAAAACAAAATGGAAAAAACTAAGGGTAATGCTGCTCAATGCCAGAAGTCTAAATCTCAAGATGCAGGCACTTGATGCACTCCTCAGCATGGAGAACATCGACGTCTGTGCAATAACTGAAACCTGGTTCAAGGCTCCTGAGAGCACCCCAGCACTACCAGGCTATACCTCGTATCATGCTTTTCGGCCCCAAAACCCGGGCTGAACCACAAAGGGAGGGGGAGTGTCCATATTCATAAAGGACACCCACACCTCCAGGTTAGTAGCAACACATGAAGCATCAGAGACCATACAGGTGCAACTAACCATAGGCAAAACTGATATACAACTGGTAGCATGTTACAGACCACCCTCCCAATCTCAAGAACCCCACTCAGCCTTCCTGAAGACATTGGAGGATATGAATGTATCACAAAATACCATCATACTGGGAGACTTCAACTACACAAACATAGATTGGGAACATTATTCTAGCCCTAATACCCTAGCCCAAAGGTTCCTGGAATTCATAAATTCAAATGCACTGGAACAACTAGTCACCTCTCCCACTAGGGGAGATAATATACTAGACCTGATCATCACAAACATGGGGACAAAATGCTCCACACGGAAGTATACCCCTCACTAGTGAGATCTGATCACAAACTAATCACCCTGGATATACTTATCCCACCTCCACCCCCAGCACAAAAGACCACAGTGAAAAACTTCTCAAAAGCAGACTTCACTCATCTTAAGACGGAGATGGTATCCTTTAAGCCCACTGTGCCAGTGGATACCACATCCCGCAATGCCGAATCCTTCACAAATGCTTTCTATGGACATATCCAAGAATGCATGGATCATGCAATCCCAAACAAATCCAAGTCCCTCTCCACCAAATGTAAGCATCCTGTCTGGTGGACCCCAGCCATAAACAAATTGTATAACAAAAGAAGGAAGCTACTGCACGTCAGAGCAAAATCCCATGAAGGGAAGACGTCTCTGATCAACATTAGCAGAAAGCTACGTTCTCTCATAAAAACATCCAAGGCAAACTTTGAGAGAAAAATCGCTAAGGACACTAAAGATAACCACAAAGCCTTCTTCAGCTATGTTAGAAACCTGGGAGGAAACCCTCAGATATGCTCAGAGTTGGTTCACAACAACAAAAAATACACTGAACCCACAGATATTGCTAACATTCTGGCTGACAGGTTCAGTGCAAATGTCTCGCCTCCTTCACCCCCAAAAGAAGAAATACTTATCCCAGCTGAATGTAATCTCCCTGTCATCTCAGATGTCCAAGTGAGAACCGCCCTAAACAAAGCAAAAAACACAGCATCAATGGGACCTCACGGTATCCCGGGGTGCGTGTTATGTGAACTCCAAGAGGAGCTAAACCCACACATAAAAATGCTATTTAACCTTAGCCTTACTTTGGGATATGTACCTGCACACTGGTGTACAGCAACAGTGGTCCCACTCCACAAGGAGGGTGCCTCTACAGACCCTGGAAACTACCGCCCCATAAGCTTAACTAGCCTGGTCTGCAAAGCTATGGAAAGAATCATTATGGAACTCATAAACAGAGACATAGGGGACCTACAGACACTTCACCCCACCCAGTTCAGCTTTGTGAAGGGCAGATCCTGCCTTTTAAACCTGGTTGACTTTTTCGAAACAGTCACTAGAGCCATTGATGAGGGCAAAGCAGTCCATACAGCATACCTGGACTTGGCTAAGGCCTTCAACACAATACCCCACTCAGGCATCATAGATAAGCTAAACAGCTTAAAAGTAAACCCTTATGTCACTACATGGGATGCAAACTGGCTAAAGGACAGAACCCATAAAGTTAAAATCGCTGGAGCAATGTCAGACTCAAAGCCAGTCACAAGTGGTGTCCCACAGGGATCTGTCCTGGGACCCCTCTTGTTTGGCATTTATTTCTCAGATGTTAAAGCAAACATGGGAGGGCTGTGGCTGACAAAGTTCGCAGATGACTGCAAACTAGGCGCCATAGTCGATACACCAGCAGACACACACATCCTACAAAAGGCCTCACTGAAGCGGACAACTGGTGCCGTAGTCACGGCCTTAAACTAAACGCCAAAAATGTATAGTCATCCCTTTTGGAAAAAACAAAGTACCCACAAATTATCACATAGACAGCAACCCACTGAGTACGGAAAAAGTAATCAGAGACCTAGGGACCCAAGTAGACAGCGACCTCTCATTTGACACCCACGTTGCCAAAGTGGTTAGAAAAACATTCTACCTTGCACACCTCATCATGAAGGGATTCACATTCAGATCCAAGGATGTCATTGTACCCCTATATTCCTCCCTCATCAGACCCATGATTGAGTACAATGCCCCATTTGGTATGTACCTCACCCGGCACTTGCAACAGCTGGAGAGACCACAAAAGTACTTCACCAAAAGGATCAAGGGTCTCCAACATATGTCTTATTCTGCCAGACTAAAGAAACTTCAGCTCTATTCAGTAGCATACCGCCTGCTCAGAGGTGATCTCTGCCTGATGTACAAGGCCATGTCTAATCAGGATTTGATGGACATGCTCCACCTCAAAAAATCCAAATCCATCAGGACCACGAGAGCTAAAGACTTAAACCTCGGCACAAGTATGAATAGGACATGCTGGAGGGATAGATTCATAACCTAGAGGCTTCCCATGCTTTGGAACAGGATCCCAGTTCGTATTCGGCAGAGCCCCTCACTGACTCTCTTCAAGAGAAATGTTGATGAGTGGATGGGAGATCGAAAGTTTACCCCAGGGGTCACATCTGTGTCACTGCTAGACAGGGCCACAGTAAACTAATTCTATTATATAAGCGGACCTTCATTGTGTCACTACTAGACAGAGGCACAGTATTCTAGATTTATTCTGTACATTTTTGTACCATTTCATGGGGTGGCAAAAGCCACATCACTATGGCTAGGCTTACAAATGCCCCAGGGCAGATAGCCTAGTACTATACTATGAAACTATGAAACTTGTAGCAAATTAATTTCATCCATTGTTGTCACAGTTTACAAATAGAACTGTTTTTCTTACATTTGCTTGTGGATGAGAAGAAAAATAACTAATCAATGTATTGTATATTGTTATAATATGAAATATAACACCTATCACTAATGGATAATTTGTATTAATTTTAAGCCCTCATCACATATACCTTTATAATTTTCACAGTACAAAATGTGATTTTAATCCACAAAGCAGAATAATACTGAGGCCTGAGCATAGAAAGGGATTTTTCTCAGCAGTCCTTCATTCTTATTCCTAGATTTTCAGTCAAGTTTTAGTGCCAGCTGTCTGTCATGTCCATGCTCCGCTCTTCTGTCTCTTTATCCATCATTCCCCACTAAAATCCCTCTGTGTGTGGTGAACATCATTGTAGCCTGGTGGATGGTGATGTGGAGGATATAGTCACATTCTAGTACAATACCATCCCAGTTATAGGCAAATGTTTTTCCTCCTTAGGCTAAGCTTGAATATGAAATATAAAACCCATTCACTTTTAAATTACTTAAGATTGATCATATATATTCTGCTGAATGGTCTTAAATGCAAAATCCTTGACAATAAAGGAACAGTTTCCACACTTCCCTCATGTAGGGGGGCTTTGAGCACTGTACACTCTTAATTAACATAATGTGCCCTGAGAACACACAACATTAGGATAAGCTAGAAAATGTGTTAATTTACCCCATTTTCATAAAATGGAAATGACTGGTTGACACTCACTTAAAAAGAATCAAAAGCACAACAAGCGACCCTAGTATTTACCCACTCAGCCACACTCCATTGTAGATAATCTTCTACATGCTATTTATATGTAGAAGGTCTAGGCTGGAAAGTACAGTTGTGTATATAACCTTCTGGAGTGTTAGAGGTTCAAATAGATCACTATTGCAGTATTCGTCACAAATGGGATCTACCTACCAGGACATCTCATGCATCCTGCCAGTCTACAAAGATCAGACTTCTTCCTCATGTACTGAATGCCTGACCTTAGCATGAGTTGATATGCTAAAATAATGGCTATATAGGAATGAACCAAAACTCAGAGATTTCTTGACTCTATGAAGTCAAACTGAAGCATACAGCCCTAAGTGAAATAGTAAAAAAGACACTAAGGTGGGAAAAGAATAGTTAAATGGAAGAAAACCTCACCATGGCCAGATAAAGAGATAGCAAAGTGGAATGGAGGGAGGTTATACCTATTGTTTCAATGATAGATTCAAACATCTACTATTGTGATAGGTTACCTACACAACTGTACTATGTTCTTCATAAGATCACTGTTATAGTATTCTTCTTAAATAGGATCAGTCTCAAACCTTCAAGAAAGGGAGGTGGGAACTGATCCAGAATTCAGGATGCATAGTTTGGTAAATTTAGTTTTGACTCTGGAGAAAATCTTCACTTTTTAATGCTTGGTGATTGTGTAAACAGATGACCTAGAATCTGCTTCTAAGATTGACCTCGTGTCCCTGCCTTTCAAAAATATTCCTGATGTAGCAACTGCTCTAGTGTTGTGACCTTTTATCTTTTTTGGAAGACTGATGCCATGATTTGAGTAAAAGAACTCAATAGAAAGAGAATACCATCTGGAAATACTTTGTTTAGAGAATGGTTGTTGCTTTTTTTTCTCATAAGAAATAAAATGTTGATTTGTTTTTTTTTTTAACTTTTATTTCTATTCTAATAAAAATCTGGGTTGTATGTGTACATTTAAGCATGGAAGAATTATTTTGCCTTTATTTTCTGGATTAGGATAAAAGGCACTGAGCTGAATAGATAGGTTAGGAGTAAATTCAGAAATACCCTTTGGTGTGAAGGAAGGATTGGCTCTTATGTTATTCAGTCGTTGTGAAATAAACAAACTTTACAACAAAAGGAAGAAACTGTTGCAGAAAAGAGGAAAAATCCCAGGATGCAAAAAACTCCCTTACAAGCCTCAGTAAGAAACTGAGATCCCTCATAAAATCCTCGAAAGCTAGTTACGAAAATAAAATTGCCAAATATTCCAAAGACAACCACAAGGCATTCTATAACTATGTCAAGAATCTAAATGGCCATGCTCAGATCTGCTCTGAGCTAAAACAGAATGGCATTAAATATACTGATCCCAAGGATGTTGCCAATACCCTGGCAGATCGATTCAGTGCCAACTTCACCCCCCCCACCCCCTAAATGGCCCATTTCAATACCGGAAGATTGCCAAATTCTGGTAATAACAGCCACACAGGTAAAAAACGCACTCTCCAAAGCTAAGAATACTGCATCCATGGGACCAGATGACATCCTGGGCTGTGTACTACATGAACTACAATATGAACTGGCACCTCACCTAAGTGTCATGTTTAATCATAGCTTCACCTCAGGTTTCGTACCCACTGAGTGGTGCAGAGCTACAGTTATCCCACTCCACAAGGGGGAATCCACCTTGGATCCTGGAAACTACCATCCCATCAGTCTGACAAGCCTTATCTGCAAGGCCATGGAGCGTATTATCATGGAATTTATAAACAAAGACATTGGCAACCTTCAAACACTGGACCCCACCCAGTTTGGGTTCGTGAAGGGCCAATCTTGTCTCTTGAACCTGATTGACTTGTTCGAATCAGTCTCCAGAGCCATGGACAAGGATAAGGTGGTCCAAACAGCCAATCTAGACCTTGCCAAGGCCTTTGACACCATCCCCCACTCTGGAATCATAGATAAACTTACTAAGCTGGGCATTAATCCCTACGTCACCCAATGGGTTGCTAACTGGCTTACTGACAGAACCCACACTGTAAAAGTAGCTGACTCCAAATTCAGCTCCAGACAAGTGACAAGTGGAGTACCTCAGGGTTCAGTCCTGGGACTGCTCTTGTTTGGCATCTACTTCTCTGAAGTACAGGCCAACACTAAGGGACTCTGGCTAACAAAGTTTGCAGATAACTGCAAACTGGGAGCCATTATTGAATCCCCAAATGATGTGGATACTCTACAAAAGGGCCTTACAGAAACAGATGCTTTGTGCCAGAGCCATGGGCTCAAGCTCAATGCCAAGAAATGTATAGTTATCCCCTTTGGGAAAAAACATGTACCCATGAACTACCATATAGGTGGCAGTACACTAAACACCAAAAGTGTGATAAGAGACTTAGGGACACATGTGGACAGTGGTCTCACCTTCGATAACCACATCGCCACAACAGTCAGGAAATCCTTCTATGTGGCATACTTCATCACTAAGGGCTTTTCATCCAGAAAAAATGGAGGTCATTGTCCCACTGTACTCATCCCTCATTAGACCCATTATAGAATACAACGCCCCATTTGGTATGTACCTCTCAAGACATCTGCAACAACTGGAAGGGCCTCAGAAATACCTCACTAAAAGAATCACAGGCCTAAAGCAGATGCCCTACGCTGACTGCCTTAAAAAACCTCCTGCTATACTCTATCGCATATCGTCTACTCAGAGGCAATCTCTGCTTAACATCCAAGGCCATGTCAAACCCAGAGCTGTTTGACATGCTACACTTAAAGAAACCCCAATCCTTCAGAGTCACATGCTCCAGGGATCTAAACCTTGTCATCACAATAAACAAAACATGCTGGAGGGATAGGTTCCTGACCCAGAGACTCCCCAGACTCTGGAATAGATTGCCCATACATGTCAAGCAGAGTGCCTCTTTGGCCCTCTTCAAAAGGAACCTTGATGACTGGATGGGAGAAAGGAAATTTACCCTGGGGATCACGTCAGTCGCCCTGCTAGACAGGGGTCCAGGGAAGTAAATAGTGTGGGAAGAAATAGCCAGGGGATTGTTATGGCTAGGCATGTACAGGCCCTAGGGCTGATAGCCTAGTAGAAACCTATGAACCTATGAACCTATAAACCAGGAAAGATCAAATACACGTAATGGGTATAAACTTAGAAATCATTCTAGCAGATGTTGAGGCTACCAACAAAGCAGTCTTACAGATTAACAAGTTAAGAGAAGAGCCGGATCAAAGGGAGCTCAAGTTAACTGTATGACACAATTAAATTCCATGGAGAAGCCATTCATTTTATTTGGTTGTTTAATATGCAGAGCTCCTTTAAGAAGATGTCTGACCTGAAAAACATAAGATAAAATGGATTTAGTGTCAAACAGGTTGTAATGTTTGAGAGATGTACCTTTAATGAAGGGTACACTGAGTGTGAATTAAGAAGTTCACACACATAGTGAAGAACCAGGGGTGCCTCCTGCTTAAGGTAGGTCCTGTCCTTTGCTTCGACATCAATGAGAAAATTCTTTACATTTAGATAATTAACGTATCTTAGTGCAGCTTTTCTTGCCTCCTTAAATACCTGTAGTATGTTCCCTTAATAAAGATGCCTAAAGGGAATCATAAAACTATTATCCAAACTTACAAACTCAAGATTTGAAGATTTGGATATATTAGTGATCACCTGTCCTGTGTAAGCAAGTCCACCCTCAGAAAATGCTTATGGTAATTCTCTTTAGACAGATACATTGAAATGGAGACCCAGTGTTATCAAAATGGGGTCACCAACAGCATATTTGGAAGGTCCTTCCTTATCTTCTAAAGAACTTTGGAAATGAGAGAAAAGAGACTGGAAGGCATATTGAAACATCATTCTCTAAGGAATTCAAAAGATATCATTCTTCCAGACCTCTTTTCAAGACATCCTAGAGCAGAAAAGATTAATCTTTCTGCTGTGTTTGGAAACAAATAAATATATCTGATGGATTCTTAACTTGTAGACAATTTGCAGGAAGACCTCTGAGTATAATGCCTACTCCTCAGGGTCTCTCCTAGATCAGCCACTGTGTTCTGCTCTGAGAAGACGCATGTTACCTGGAGAAAAATGCTGTGTTAGTTGGATAAGTCCCAGGTAATCAAGGCTCGCCTGCATAGGGGCTAAGATCTTGCCCCCCCCTATTTGTTTAAGTATGACATCACAGTAGTACTATCTGTGATTGTGAATAATGTGCTTAGAGTCCAAAGTTGTTTTAGAGCTTTGACTGCATTGATGAGATACATCATTTCTTGGAGTCTTCTTTGTATTTGTGCTATGGTTACCAAATTTCCTGTACTTTTTGTCTTGGGAGAAGTCTTCCCAAACAAGGTTGGAAACATGAATGACCCCATTCTGACTAGGTTGTGCATACTGACTTTAGGTACCACTGAATATTCTTCATGCAAATTATTGCATAAGGAGTCATCAAAATGGATAATGCCATGAAACCCAGAGCCCTTAGAAATTCCCTTGCTTTACTCATTTTTTTAAAGACTGGGGAAATAAAAGATCATAGGTCTGCACCTCTTCTAGTGAAAGAAAGGGAGTCATTAAGGAAGTGTTCAAGACACATCACAGAAAAAATAATAATATGTAGACCGAATTAAGGATGCCATTTTAGGTTCCAGTTGATGAAGAAGATTCTCTGTAATTTCTAAGGTTGTTAGAATTCCTGACTGAATGGAGCTGAAATCAGGCAACTATCCAGGAAAGGAAATGTATATACCTTAAACCTGAAGTAAAGTATTACTGAATAAATGTAGGTGGTGAAAACTATTAAAGCAGTAGAGTCCAAAAGGTAAAGAAGCAAACTGATGGTGCAATTTCAAGTATAGAATCTTTAAAAAATATAAGGTATGTAATTCTAGAGAAAGAGAATGTGGAAATTCACATCTTTTAAGTTGAGATTGACCTATACAGCTTTTAGAGAGAGAAGAATAAATAATGTCTGAAGTGTTGACGTTTTTAATCTTGGAACTGCTATGAAGGTGTTTTGCCTGGAAAGATTTAGAATACATCTCTAAGACTCCTCTTTTTTTGATAAGAAAAAAGTCTTGGATAAAATCGTTTGCCATGTTGATCTCTAGAAAAAGATTCTATGACACCTTGATGAATAAAATCTTGAATGAATGGAGGAATCAGATGATGTTGATCAGTGCAGGAATGCAGGGAAGGATGATCACTGGAGTTAGCAACCATTTTTGTGATATTTAGTACCCAAGAGCCTTTTGTGTGGCTTCCCATAATGGAAAAAAAACAAAAAACTCCCATGCATTTTTGAGGCAGACCATGGGGAGGAATAGGAAGGGGGGGTCTTGGGAAGGATAGTCAGAAATTGTTTCTTTGAGAACTTGATATTCATTAGACCATCTTTTAGAGCTGCCTTGTCATTCTGACACTTTTCAGATGTTTGTTGTCTGGACTTGGATGGCTTATATAAGAAGTTGCTATATTAACAGCATAGTTCCCTTGGAAATAAGGAACTGGAAGGAAGAAGAGCTGTTAAACACCATACATTAGCCTCTAAATTTTCAAACAGTATCTCTCTCTCTCTCTATTTGGATCTAAGATTGTTGCATGAAATTACATTTCCACGAAATGTAAATGGCCAAACACACTTTAGTGAAAGTGCTTTTCAACGAAAAAGCACTTTCGCTAAAGTGTGCAAAAAAAAAAAAAAAAGAAAAGAAAATTGAAAAAAAAATCCCACATTACTCACATTTTTGCAGGGGGGCAAGCTGCCCTGCACCTCCCTACTTTTATATTCTCAATCCAAGGTCACACTACAGTGGGAAAAAGGGAATATTCCCTTATCCCCACTGTTCTACGATCTCAGCAACAGCCATTTCCCCAAGTTTGTGTCCCTTTTTTAGCACACTGATCTCAAAAGTGCTTTTTCGATGAAAAGCACTTTCGCGAAAGTGCGCTCGGCCGTTTCATGTGTGGTGAAATGGCGATTTGATAAACAGTACGGATCCCATATACATATATATATATATATATATATATATATATATATATATATATATATATATATACCAAACAGTAAGTATATATATATATATATATGTATATATATATATTTATATATATGTATATATATATATATATATATATATATATATATATATATATATATATATATATATATATATATATATATATATATATATATATATATGTATATATATATATATATATATATATATATATATATGTGTGTGTATATATAGACACACACACACACACACACACACACATATATATATATATATATATATATATATATATATATATATAGATTTACTTGATAACGTTGTGTTATCAAAACATCGAGTATCTCAACAGTGAGACCATAACGTTACACTACCACAACACCTAAATCTTATAACAGCGACTTACAAATGTTGGAAACAACACACCATAACACTGGAAACTTAGAATGTCGAATATGGTTAGGCAGATGTCACACTGCACTGCTCCCATTTGTGTTATGCAACTAAACCTCCAAACATCCCATATAAGTTGCCCACATACAAACAGCATCCGTAATAAGCCATGTTGCAGCATCTCATAAAAGGACAACATCCATAGTGGCAAACTAAATCTGCAACATACCTTTCATTTTCATCCTCTAAAATAAAGTACACCCATGCAGTAAAACAACAAGTAGTGAAATACCAAATTAAAAGTAAGTAAAACATGTAACAGTGCACACCATTTCGCCTTCATGAGTCCATGCTACAGCTTTAGTAAAGTTGCCAGAGCCTTTAGAAAGTTTGCTGCAGTATAGGTTTGTTTGTTTTGCAAGACGGACTAAAACTGTGAGTGTGTTTGCAGCAATTTGCATTTCTTTGGTGACAGAGTACACCCTGCAGCCATGCCCACTTGCACTTCCTCCACCCTATCCTGCTGTCTTGCTAATGTTGTCAATAGTACTAACAAATCTCTTGCCCTAGAGCCCATAATACACTTTAACCATCTATGTCATACCTTGATACTGTGTCCTAGGTAAACACAACACATATAGAGCAGAGATATTCCAGAAGTGAAATGGGAACAGAGGCGGGAATCTAGCAAATGTTGTCCTTCTGGTACTAAACTTCCTAGCCTTCCCAAGTAAATACCAGTTGCTGAAGTATTTTATGAGTTCCTTCACTTCTGTGAGAAAGACATCCCTGAAGGCATTGAACACCGGTATAAGTTCCTCGTCCTCACGAAATGCTAGTGCCACCAGATTCTTAACTGCTACTTAAAATCTTTGTGAGCTGTTGTATAGGGGAGACAAACCCAATGCCTGTACTTTCTGCCACACATTCTGGCCAAAATGGAAGAAGTAGCCTTTGCATGTCAAACCACTGACATTTAGTCTCAAACTCTTGATCGCCACAACCTCAAAGTCACATATCATACCTTACACTAGGTTCAAAGTGGTATTCATTGAGCAAATGGAATAGACAGTGCCACATAATGTTGTATGTTTTAATTGACTTCTTGGACATGAGGCAGTACACCAATGGAACTGTTTTGGTGTACCAACCATATTTAACCAAGCCATGTATACTTTACAACTGTCTGCACATTATGCCCTTATAGACATATGTACCTTCAATCAGCCAAATGGTGGCACGGCTGAGATCATATAGGTTGCTAACAGTGGTAAACACCAGTACAGTAATATAGTCGGCCATATCTATAACCCGTTTCTCAATGAACATGCCATCCTTCAGTGGGAACCTAGCAAGGTCTACAGTTTCCAATGTGATATGTGTATATGACTAGGGCATGCTCTGCTTCCTTCATGCCCTACACACTTGCTGTAAAAGGGCTTTATGGTTAGGCAGACTGGCAACATAGTCTAGGGATGTGGATGCCATAACATCATCCACGATCAGGCATGGAGTATCCCTAGAAAGCATTGCCTTGTGTTTTAGCTTAGTGCACATAAGATATATCTCCATCTCCACCAGATTGTCGGTGTGACTATGGACCACCAATTTACAGAGCTCTTCACCATCGGACAATGGTACTGTCACTGCCCTGCCTTTGTATTTATCGGCATGCTTGTACTTGCAGCACCAGCATTTCTTACAATTAGCAGTTCTCTCAAGACTGTACACAAAGCCATCTATTATTAATAGATCCTTACCCTTTTGTGATTTAGTCATAGGGTATAGATTGCCTAACACTCTGAGACTGTGGTGTGTGCCATGTTTTTGGTATTGTATACAATGTCTTAAAGTGATACGGTCACTTTTAAGTGTGTAGGTGTACCGCACAATGATAAATGCTGGGCTACACAGTGTTTAGGTTTACTATATCTGGTGTGTTGTTCCATTATCTCCAGCCTGGGATTACTGCTGTTTTTTCTTAATCTGCTGATGGTTTATTATAGGTACAATACATTTACAACAAAAAAATGGAGCATTACGGCATATTAACATCTGTACACATAAGTCTTTTATCCCTAAGTTTCATTGTTGGGCTATGCAACGTTCTAAGTTTCTGATGTTATGGTGTGTTGCTTCCAAAGTTCTGTGAGTTGCTGGTATGGGTTTTACATGTTGTGATAGTCTGATGTTATGGTGTCGATGTTGCGATACTCAGTGTTTTGATAACACAATGTTATCAAGTAGATATATATATATACATATATATATATGTATATATATATATATATATATATATATATATATATATATATATATAAAACAAAATATAATATATATATATATATATATCTATATATATCTATTCTCTCTCTCTTGCTCTCTCTCTCTCTCTCTCTATATATATATATATATATATATATATATATATATATATATATATACACACACACACACATATAGAGATACATACATACACACACATACACACACACACACACACACACACACACATGTGTATATATATATATATATATATATATATATATATATATATATATATATATATGTATATAGATCTAGGACGTTTGCTCGACTGAGCAAACGACCAAAATCCAAATGTTTGTGCATAGTTACGCGAAAGTGCTTTTCACCGAAGAGGCACTTTCGCAAAAGTATGACTGTTGCTGAGGCTGTACTATGGTGCGGGTAAAAGAAGTTTCCCTTTTCCCCACTGTAGTGTGGTCTCGTTGGGAGAATATTAAAGTAGGTCGTTAAAGTGTGTTCGGGTTTTATGGATTCTGACTTTTGCTCAGTCGAGCAAACATCCTAGATCCATATATATATATATATATATATATATATATATATATATATATATATATATATATATATATATATATATATATATATATATATATATATATATATATATATATATATATATATATATATATATATATATATATATATATATATATATATATATGGGTCAACTTTCTTTAAACGAAATTACGTTTAACCGAATTTGACTTACCCAACCCCACTTCTCTGAAGTTGCATTCCACTGAATGCACAGACTGACAAAATCCTTTATCTGTGAAAGGAACCACATGGCCACCATGGGAATTAACCTAAACGGAACAAAAGTAAACCCCCCCCACACCACTCCTACTTAAATATGCCAACTCCGAGATCGCACTACACTGAAGAGTTCACCATGGTGGCCAAGAGGTACTTTTCACAGGGAAAAGATTTCAGCAGTCTGTGCATTCAATGGAATGCAACTTTGGAGAAGTGGGTTCGGATAAGTCAAATTCAGTTAAACATAATTTTGTTTAAAGACAGTCGACCCATATATATATATATATATATATATATATATATATATATATATATATATATATATATATATATATATATATATATATACACACACACACACACACACATCAGGAGAGACATACACACACACGTACACATGTATACATATTACATCGATATATATATATATATATATATATATATATATATATATATATATATATATATACACGCCGGAACATCGACAGGGAAATCGCGAGCCCCAGAAGATCGACAGCGCAGAAGACCGACGCGACGGGACCTAGAAGATCGACAAGCAGAAGACCGACCCGACGGATGAAAGCACCGACGCTGAGGATGCCGAAATGGGAAAAGGCTGTGTAAGTATGCGGTAGTGACGGACGTTAGGTCAGTATAAGGTAAGTGTGGATAGGGGCGGGATAAGTGAGTTAGGGGTAGGGAGCGGGTCAGGTAAGTGTGCGGTAGTGATTGTGTTTGGGTTAGGGGCGGGATAAGTGAGTTAGGGTTAGGGAGCGGGTCAGGTAAGTGTGCGGTAGTGATTGTGTTTGGGTTAGGGGATAAGTGAGTTAGGGTTAGGGGCCCGGGTCAGGTAAGTGTGCGGTAGTGACGGACCTTAGGGTTAGGGTTTGGGTTAGGGTTGTAGGTAGTTGTGTATGTGAGGTTTAGTGTGGGTTTGTAGGGATTTTGGTGTGCTTGTGTTGTGTATGTGTTTTTTGGACGGGGAATGTGTTTTGTTTGTTGATTGTGGTGTGTGAAGTGTATGAGGTTTCGTGTTTGTGTACCGTCGGTTATTTCGTTGTCGGGCATGTGGGATTTCGTGTTTTTGTACTGTCGGTTATGTGGTTTCGGTGATTGCGTTGTCGGTGTTTTGGTGTTTCGTTTATGTGAGGTAGAACCATATATATATATATATATATACATATATAGGTTCATAGGTTCACAGGTTCATACTAGGCTATCTGCCCTAGGGCATTTATAAGCCTAGCAAGAGTGTGTTTGGCTTTCGCCATCCATTTTAAATTCATTTTGCTATGCCCTTTTTCGAGGTTAGTATACTGTGCCTCTGTCTAACAGTGACACAGAAGTGATACCCGGGGTAAACCTACAATCTCCCATCCACTCATCAAGATTTCTCTTGAAGAGAGTCAATGAGGGACTCTGCCTAACCTGGACTGGGATTTTATTCCAGAGTGAAGGGAGCCTCTGGGTTATGAATCTGTCCCTCCAGCATGTCCTATTTATTTCAGTGCTGAGGTTCAAGTCTCTCGAGCGCGTAGCTCGATGCGATTTGGATTTTTTGAGGTGCAGCATGTCCATTCATTCCGGGTTGGACATGGCTTTATACGTCAGGCACAGATCGCCTCTGAGCAGGCAGTATGCCACTGAGTAGAGCTGGAGATTCTTTAACCAGGCAGCATATGGCATCTGTTTGAGCCCTTTGATCCTCTTGGTGAGGTACTTTTGGGGTCTTTCCAGTTGCTGCAGGTGTCTGGTAAGGTACATCCCAAAAGGGGCATTGTACTCAATTATGGGCCTGATGAGGGATGAGTAAAGAGGCACGATGACCTCCCCTGATCTAGATGTGAATCCCTTCATGATTAGTTGGGCTATATAAAATGTTTTTCTAACCCCTTTGGCCACGTGGTTGTCAAATGAGAGATTGCTATCAACTTGGGTCCCCAGGTCCCTAATTAATTCTTTTGTACTTAATGGATTACCACCTATGTGGCAATTTGTGGGCACTTTGTTTTTGCCAAAGAGGATGACTATACACTTTTTGGCCTTTAGCTTGAGGCCATGGCTCTGGCACCATTTGTCTGTTTCTATGAGGCCCTTTTGGAGGATGCTTGTGTTGGCTGGAGAGTCTATTATGGCACCCAGTTTGCAGTCATCTGCGAACTTGGTCAGCCACAGTCCTTCCGTGTTGGCCTGTACCTCCGAGAAATATATACCGAACAAGAGAGGTCCCAGGACTGAGCCTTGTGGGACACCACTTGTAACTGGTTTAGAGTCTGACATGGCTCCAGCAATTCTAACCATGTGGGTTCTGTCCTTGAGCCAGTTTGCAACCCATCTAGTGGCATAGAGGTTTATATTTAAGCTGGTGAGCTTATCTATAATGCCCGAGTGGGATATTGTATCAAAGGCTTTTGCGAGGTCCAGGTAGGCTGTGTGGACCACCATCCCCTCGTCAATGGCCTTGGTGACTGTTTCAAAGAAATCAACCAGGTTTAAGAGGCAGGATCTGCCCTTAGCAAAGCCGAACTGGGTAGGATCCAGTGTCTGTAGGTCCCCAATATCTTTGTTTATGAGGTCCTTGATGATCCTTTCCATAGCTTTGCAGACCAAGCTAGTCAGGCTTATGGGGCAATAGTCTCCAGGATCCATTGAGGCACCATCTTTGTGGAGAGGGACCACTGTTGCTGTACGCCACTTTTTGGGTACATATCCTGTAGTAAGGCTGAGATTGAACAGTAGTTTTACGTTTGGGTTTAGCTCTTCTTGGAGTTCATGTAGGATGCAGCCCAGGACACTGTCTGGTCCCATTGATGCTATGTTTTTTGCTTTGGAGAAGGCGGCTCTTACCTGAGCATCTGAGATGTCAGGGGGGCAGAACTCTACTGGGATAGATATTTGCCCTTTTGGTGGGGAGGTGGGGGGGTTTGCGCTGAACCTGTCAGCTAGAATGTTGGCAATGTCTGTGGGTTCTGTGTATTTTTTGCCATTTTGGACTAATTCTGAGCATATCTGGGAATTCCTGCTCAGGTTCCTAACATAACTAAAGAAAGCCTTGTGATTATCCTTAGTGTCCTGTGCAATTTTTCTCTCGAAGCTGGCCTTAGACGATTTTATGAGGGCCCATAGTTTTTTGCTAATACTGATCAGAGATGCCTTCCCTTTTTGGGATTTTGCTCTGTCATGTAGTAGCTTCCTCCTTCTATTGTATAGTTTGTTTATGGCTGGGGTCCTTCAGACAGGACATCTGCCTTTGGAGGATTGGGTTTTGGTTTTATTTGGGATTGCATGATCCATGCATTCCTGAAGGTGTTCATAGAATGCGTTTATAAAGGATTCTGCAGTCTGGGCCGTATTTTCCACCGGCCCAGGGGGTTTTGAAGGATTCCACCTCGGTTTTGAGGAGTGTGAAATTTGCTTTAGACAGGCAGCTCACCGTGGCCTTCTCCTTGTTCAGCCTGGTGAGCAGGACGTCAGTGTGCCTGAAGTTTTTCACTGTAGTTTTCTGGGCAGGGGGTGTGGTCAGGATGTGAATATTCAGTGAGGTTAGTTTATGGTCTGATCTTACCAGTGAGGGTTACACTTCTGGTTTGGAGCATAGAGTCCCCATGTTGGTGATGATCAGGTCCAGTATGTTTTCCCCTCTTGTGGGAGTGGTAACAAGTTGTTCCATAGCATTTGACTTTATAAATTCTAGCTACCTTTGGGCTAGGGTGTTGGAGCTAGAGTAATGCTCCCAGTCTATGTTCGGGTAGTTGAAGTCGCCCAATATAATGGTGTTTGGAGAGACCTTCATATTTTCCAGTGTTCTTAGGAAGGCTGAGTGGGGTTCCTGGGTTTGGGCAGGTGGTCTGTAGCAGGCTATAAACTGGAAGGCAGTTTTACCCACTGTTAGTTGCACATGGATAGTCTCTGATGCTTCATGCTGTGCCATCAACCTGGAGGTGTGGGTATCTTTGATGAATATTGATACTCCCCCTCCTTTTGTGGTTCGGTCCAAGCTTTGGGGCCGAAAAGCATGGTATGAGGTATAACCTGGTAGTGCTGGGGTGCTCTCGGGAGCCTTGAACCAGGTTTCTGTTACTGCACAGATATCGATGTTCTCCATGCTAAGAAGAGTTTCGAGTGCGTGCATCTTGAGGTTTAGACTTCTGGCGCTGAGTATCATTACTCTTAGTTTCTTATCCCTTGTGATACCTATGGAGGTGGGTTTGTCTTTTGAGCCTTGCCTAAAAAAGGCACTATGGGGTTAGCAAGAGCCTTTGCCAATATCCAAAATCCCAGGGGTGACAGGTGCAAGCCATCCCTAGCGAAGCATCATGGCTTGTTGAGCATGTCATCCCAGCCTGACAGGCATTGGATCCCCTTTGAATGATACCAATACTTAAGCCAATTGTTGAAATTGATCATCTTGTCTTCATATTGTGGCATCATTCTTGGTGAGGGTAAGATGCTACTCAAGGTCAGGGTCATACCGGCCTGGGCTACATGCTCAGAGAGCTCCTCTATGTCTCTTTTCATGTAGTCCAGGGAGGTACATCTCAGGTCATTCACACAAGCATGGACAATGATTGAGTCATATTTGTACTTGCCTTGGAGTGACCTGAGTGCTTGTGTTATGTGGCGGATCCTAGCGCCCGACAGGCAGCTCACCGTGGCCTTCTCCTTGTTCAGCCTGGTGAGCGGGACGTCAGTGTGCCTGACGATAGAGTCACCTATTACAAGTGTATCAGGTGTGTTGTTTAGCCTTAAGGGCTGTGACTGTTCAGCACACTGGCTTTGTGAGCTATGAGACAGTGAGACATTGAGGGGGTTGGGAGGGTGGCCTAATGGTTAATGTGTTTGCCTTACAAACACAAAGTGCAGGGTTCAAGTCTCCCAAGGGATAATTGACTAGGCTTAAAATGGCTTACAAGGGCAGTTAGCCTAGTACTAATCTATGAACCTATGTGTTGCACATGTTTTGTTTTGGGGTAGCGTTTGCTTGGGTGTCTGCTTTGGAGGTCTCTGCTGCTTAGGCAGATTTTTATTTAGAGCCTCCGAGTATGTTTTTGTGTGTTTATGTGTTTGGTTTGCTGTCGTGGTAGGTCTATGTGAGACTGGAATTGTAGTGAGTGTGGTTTCCTTCTCCTCCTGACTGGTTACGCCAGTACTGAGTTGAGAGAGCTTAGCCTCCAGTTTGGCTATATGGTTGCATCTCTCACATGTGTTGGAATTTCTTGGGAGGAGGAGAAGGTTGTCTGTGTACATGAGGCAGTTGTAACATTGCCTCAAGATTCCCAGATTCACCAGTTGGACCGGAGAGGAAATCTACAACAAGGTTCCTTTTGAAGAGGGCCAAGCAGGCACACTGATTGACAAGTATGGGCAGTCTATTCCAGAGTATGGGGAGTCTCTGGGTCAGGAATCTATCCATCCAGCATGTGTTGTTCATTGTGATGACAAGGTTTAGATCCCTGGAGCATGTGGCTGTGAAGGATTGGGATTTCTTTAAGTGGAGCATGTCCAACAGCTCAGGGTTTGACATGGCCTTGTATGTTAAGCAGAGATCGCCTCTGAGTAGACGATATGTCAGAGAGTATACCTGGAGTTTTTTTTAGATGGTCAGCATAGGGCATCTGCTTTAGGCTTGTGATTCTTTTAGTGAGGTATTTCTGCAGCCTTTCCAGCTGTTGCAGATGTCTTGTGGTCTAGGGTCAATAACCTAGTAACAACCTATGAACCTATGTATACACACATATATTTTTATATATTTATAATATATATTTTATATATATATATATATATATATATATATATATATATATATATATATATCTATCTATATATATATATATATATATATATATATATATATATATATATATATATATAGATAGTTAGGGATCTAATTTGGAAGCCTGAACTTCAAAACTTAGAATTTCATATGTTTAAGATCATAGCACTGAAGTTTTGAAAGTTTGAAACTTCAATAAAAAAAAAAAATGTGTTTTACATTTTTGCAGGGGGGGGGGCATTGCACCCTCGCAACCTTTGTTAATTAAATATACCAACTCCGAGATCAAACTACAGTGAAGAGAAAGGTAAATTTCCCTTTATGAGAGAGAGAGAGAGAGAGAGAGATAAGGGTGCATTTACACATTTTGCTTTAATATCTTCAGGAGGAGATTATTGTCTTAACCAGGCATGCCTGTCCATAGTAATACCAATGGTAGTTGCTGTAGAAACAGTATCCGTGCCATTAATTACTTGTGATATAGAATTACAAAATGTTTAGGAGGTTAAATTTAAGATCAGAATCAGGAATGCTAGCAATAGTTTGTCTTATAGTGGCTAAAATGGCCAGTGGAAATTTTGACATGTGAGTCTGACATATGATGGCTCTGAAACAGATGGTGGCTGAGCTATATGCCTTTTTACCATATCTTTCTAGGCCAGTGCTTTGTCATTAGAAACAGTTTAAAAGAGAGAAAAGTCCTAATTCCTTTGTTAGTACCAAGAAAAATGACAGCTAGATCAGCTATAGGATTTTTATAAAAGTATAAGAGAGTCAGAAGCCAACCTTTTAGGGACTGGAGGTTATGAGTTATAGTAAGCAGCCAAAAAGATACCATTTAATTCAACTGTCACCAGGGAGATGGCAACCAGCTTAGGGGTATTGATGCTCAATACTTTGCAATATATTTTCTAAGAGTTAGACCATCCTGCCCTCACATTCAGAATAGCCTTTCATTTGGCAAAAGAGGGTCCAAAAGAAACTCTTCACTAGAAGAATCAGAGGCTAACATATCATGTACATCTTATTCAAATCTTGAGGGGAATGGGATTTTTTTATATTTATTTTTATTTAATTACACTTTTTGACTGGGTTAGTCCTTCTAAGGTAAGTCATCACTTTTCAGGGGAGAGCTGAAGTGGTATTCATAGGAGCTAGGGCAAATTTTGCCAGGGCACAAGGGAACTTCCCATACTCTTTTCAGTAAGTGCCATGGGACCTAATACATCCACCTGGACTGCCACCAACTTAGGCAGACATGGTCTCCAAAAGATGGGAGACTCAGGAATACATTTGAGAGGCTAGATTTAGTCTTCCATCTTCTAAGTCAGAAAAGTCTTGTCCCTCTCATGAAAATTAGTCCTTTTTCCTTTTCAAATGAGTAGAAGCTGAATATGATGATGATGGTTGACTAGGCTGAAAAGTCTGAAGTACTTTGAAATGTCACTGGGTAAAACAAAACCAGTCATTTTGACTAGATTTCTGACTAGAAAGTGGAGTAAAGGATAGAGAAATCGGTTTTGTTTTCTTTGTATGTTTATGTGGAATATCCAGATATATGGTCTTCCAGGAAGAAATGACAGTTCTGACTTCCATAACTGAGCCCTGGACATTGTCATGAACAAAGAGCTGGTAAATCCCTCCTAGGCCCTCCATCAAAATTAGTCTCAGTTCTTGTTCTTGGCTAACTCAGCTATATGGTCAGACTTTACGGAGGTGCTGAGATACTTGTCTATAACAGCTTTTAAAGGGGCTGCATTGCTGACCCCAGGAGAAACTGACAGATATCCCAGGGCTACTAAGCCACCTTGCCAAAGTCACTCATCTCAGGCCAACTGAGAAAAATGAAATGTCTAGTTAAAATCAAGCAACTCTCTGTATTTATTTATTTATGTATTTGGAATTTGTTTACTGGGTAGTCTGACTGGATCTACAGAACACGTTTTCAGCAGAGGCCCAGGGAGAAAAGCTCCATATACAGTACAATGCAGATACAGTATAATTCAATACAGTACAAATGACATTAGAAATACTATACAAAAATAGGTTGAAAGAACATAAACTATGCTACAAGATATTACAATAAGTACAACACATCTAGACAATTCTATAGAGTTAAAACATTATATACAATAATAGTCACTCTCACCATATACATAGCCTATGAGTAGATACTGTCCAAAAATAGTACTTAGGTAGTGCATTGTATGACACTGACTATTATAGTACATGATAAAATAGAATGCTGGTTTCAGTTAGGAAAATAATAGCCATTAAGTTAGTGATGCAGAAAGACAGTGAGGGAGATAAGAAGTATAGAGGCATTACAGTCTGAGCAGTACCTTCAGGATATGGTATTGAAACAGAGAAGGAGTTAAGAGAGCCTTAGCTTCTTGTAGACTATGAGGGAGTGAAATGTGACAGAAGAGGAGGATGAGGCCAATGTGGAAGAAGATATATATTTTTCTCTTTTTTTGACTGAGGGAGTCCATTGAAAGATGAATCAGATGATGGCATGGCAGTGCGAGCTAACATGTGGAAACTTCTGATTTCATGAAAAATTTTAAGAGTATTTAGTCTACTACACATGGTCTTAGGAGTGAACTGCTAGTGCATGTCATAAAGTTTTACTTTGTGTTCAGCCCCTAAGAATAACAAACAACAGAGGTAGGAGGCTTTCTAAAGAATATGACTCAGAGTCACACATTCTTTTTTTGCAGACAGAAATAAGAAAAATTTCTCACAAAAAGATATTGAAAGAAGAAGGGTCCTCAAAACAGTACTTATCTGTCTGAGGTTCTGTGATGAAGCCAATCATAATGATTGGTTAGATGCTATAGTGAAAGCAGTCTGCATATGTGGACTAGTAGCAAGAATGTTCTGAGTTTTGGCAGATTTATACATCTCCTTTATAGCAGTGCATCCACTCTTGCTAAGGGCAAATGCAAAGTGCATGAAGAAAGAGCCTGAGGTTTGCAGACTGGCCAGAAGTGCAGTGTATCCTGGCAGATAAGAGGCAGGTAAGTCCCATTTGAGAAGAATTCTGCCACAGTAATCGTATGAAGAACATCCTCATATCTCCACTGGAGAGGTATAATCGGGTAGGACAATGCTCTCCCTCCTCCTACAGAGAGAGAGTTGCCAGTGGCATTGCATTCGCCAACCCCAAGTCACGTGACACCCCATTTGTTACTCAGACAAAAGCTGACAATACCTCTGACTAGAGCTATTCCTTTGTGATTGGGATGATATTCCTTTCCACAGTGAAAATAATTAGAAAACCACAAAAAGAAACTGAATATACTGCAAGCTTTATTTTTGGATTAATTCCATTGCATTTTAACTGCTGACACACATGTATAAGACGTGGACATTAATAAAGGAAGCCTTGTAGCTAATGGACTGCATTTCTTAACCAGACTGAGCATGACTGAGGATTAGCATTTCCCACTCTTCTTGATCAGTACCATTGTTTTGGTGTGCAGCATCTCCACTTATAGTTATTACAGGTAGTTTTGTAGTCTTCATTTTGCTTGCAAGGATACTTTGTGCAGCGTCCACCATTGTTTATGCAGTATTTTGTGTCTCGATACTTTTGAAATGCACCTAAATGAAAACAGTAAAAATTATAATTTCTTTATGGTACTTTAAGATTATGAGTTATTAACACAAATTACTTTTAATTACAATGTCTTTTTTCTACTTGCTTATACTTAGCTGATGATTACTATTTTTCCCTATTTCTACCACAGGTATGTAGCAGACCTACATGGTGAGCAAGTTACCCATGTTTACTAGCATCTACTGGTAGTATATGTTGTCTTCTCTGATGCTGTTCCTGAGGTCATTTTACCTGTCATAAAAGTTAAATTCTTCACTGTAATTATTTAGTCTAAAGAAACAAATGCAGAACTGAACTTCACATAAGGTAAGCTTTGCACAGATTTCTGTTTACTGTTACTATAGACATTGTTCTTAACCTTTGTCAAGCTGATGAATATCAAAGAGTTTTACTGCACATTTGTGAGCAACCTGACATTAGAATTTGCAGGAGACAAATTTTGTGTAGAAACTATAACAAGGCCAGTTAGCACTGAATCAAGACTTGGAAATGGATCTCAGAAAGAAAAATAAGAGATAATAAGGAATGGCAAAATGCACCAAGTATCATGGAAGTGCTCCATGCTGAAGTTGCAAAGTTTTATTAAACGTCTTTCACCACTGTTAAACTTTGATTTCATGCCTGAAAGGTGAATCTTGGCATCTATGTCAAGAACATACAAAGCTGGCTGTGGTCAGAGACCCAATAATACATCTTTCTATTGAATGGGTCTTCATTTCCTCCATTTATTGCAAGTTACAGTAAATAAAAAGTGCAGAAGTAAGAAAGATAGCAGACAAAAAAAGTGCTCCTCTGCAGCGCTAATAGCTTTAAAAGCCATCAAATACTTCACTCTGTCAGTAATTTTTGTAAGTGTGGCTGAGCAAAGCATCTGACAGGTTTTAAAAGCTGTTTTAATTTTGTTGCTGTTCTTTACCAAATGCCACTGTCTGCTGTTATTCCCTAGCATGAGGCAGGTTCTTAGCAGTGCTTAGGTGTCCTTAACAAGCTTTTTTTAACTGTACTAATCACTGTTCAGATCAGATCTTTCATTAGGAATCCCCTTAATAAGTTTATCTTTTTCCCACTTTTGGAATGCATTTGCAGTGCTCCATACACTACAAGTTGGTTATGATTGGAGACTTCAGCAGAATCCTCTATATTATGTACAGTATAACTGTAAACACATATGATATTGTTACTTCATTCAGTTGTTGTTCTTGCTGTGTAATTGATATTTCTACAACTAACGCAGGCCAAGATTCATTGATAAGATATATATTATGCATCATGGATTTGCATGAGAATTGGCCACAGTCCGGCTTTCATCTATAGTTTTTCTTCAAACAAGCAAGAGAAAAGGTGTGGAATTATCCACATAAAAACATACAAATAAAACTGTGTTAGGAAATGAGGTCCTAAAAATATAGAGATATATGTGAGGTGAACATAGTAACTATTCATAGTTTTATCTGAATGAAACTGTGCACTTCTATGTGACTGACTATAAAACATAAAGCACACTGAAAATCTCTGTACTGTAGATATCCAGAATGCTTGGTACAGCAGGAGTGATTGTGAAGCAACACAGATTAGCTATGAGCACCTTTGCTTAATGCTGGTGTGTGAGTGATGACACTTGATACTAAAGATAATATTATTGTCTGTGGATGACATACCATTATTTCACCAACCACAAAATAATAGAAAACTTTACAGTAGATCTGGACATTGTGCAAGCCTTGATAGATATGCTACTCACACACAGAATGTGTAGTAATATTTGGCTTTCCCATACTCATAGAGATCAAACTATGTATAGCTCTTCTTTTCTATTTACATGGATCTTTCAAGGTTTAACTGGGGACATGGTTATTTCACAGGTTTATGTCTCTAGAATACTCAAAAGGTTTCTTATAGTTACTCTGCTACAAGCCAAAGAGAATATATGATTTCCAAGCATACCACAGGAGAAAGAGACAGAGAGAGAGAAAGAGAGAGAGAGAGCGGTGGAGATAACACGTTGTCTTTCTTTTACAACATTAGTTTAATCTTGAGGTACCCTATGAGTGCTATAGATTGCTGATATACAGCAATAAAGGCACTACCTTCCTTTTGGCAACATAAGATTGTGAACATGAAGGGTCTCATTCCATGAAGTGCCAGGTAGTGTCTGATAAGCATGGGATCATAACCAGTATCCGCAGACAGCACCCAAGCCATTTGCATAGTTGACATACATGGCAGACATCTCAGGTGTATCACAGTTTCTTGTATACTGACATCCATAGGGTCATCTAGTTAGTAAGTGCAGGCAGGGTAGTTAATGTTAATGTATATGGCTATAAATATGCTGGGTAAAAATGTATTGAACATATCCTCTTGATACTCTGTTGAAGGCAGTGCTGGATATCCCCTGGATCCATGGCTGATTATGACAGCAGAAAGCCTTCATACCTTGATTGAACTCCAGAATAACACAGCGTATACATAAATACACAATACCGTAGAATGTGTTCAATCTTCTCAAACTCTGCGTCCAGTGTTTTGGCATGTCTGCTAAGAAACTCCAATATGAGCCTGCTCTGAGTATGGTGTGTGCTACACAGTATGATGATGAGAAGAGAGGATGGGCAACCCAAAGATACTGGTGTTATCAGGCTGTTCACACAGATAATCAGCATGGACGGTGCATCAATACCATCATCCAGAGATAGTGAGGCAGGACAGCAACAACCTGCAGTCACACAAGCACCCCAAGCCAGTGTCCAGCAAGTTACACATCAGCAGAAATGAAGTAGCAACAGCTAGTCGCTGCCTATTGTGCCTGATAAGAACACAAAGATAGTATAGTGGCAAACTAAACAAACATGATGCATGCAGTGTTAATATAACTTAAGCTGGTCAGCGTGTGGTCAATCCACACTGTGTACTATACATTCTCATATACAATACACAGGAGGTTGAGTAGAGTAGATCACAGACATCACCTTATTCACAGATGACTAGGGATACAGTGACAAATGGCTGTCAAAACACACTGTGCGAGGGGGCCATATCAATGAAGGCAAAGATGGTGCACTGAAGCTGATGGATACTCCATGAAAAAAAATTACACCGGTAATGGGCTGGAGTGCCACTATGTAACTGTGCCCAGCTACGCCTTTCTTTGTTGCTGTATGAATTGGCAATCCTCCCCATCCCACCCTATCCCACTGCAAGATGATCTGCAATTGCAATTGCAACACCATGCCATAAAAGAAGTCTGCTGAGGATTTATCCTGACAATGAAGGATAGGTGTTGTGGCCACCCACAATGAGAAACGGCAGAAAATTTCTCAAGTGAGGACTATGTAAGCTGCGACGATGTAAGGTATTACCGTCTGTCCCAAGGAGAATAGGGCAGTGTATGTGTAATATATGCCAGCATAATTAGCTGGCATTTTGTAAATAATTTTATATTGTTTGACTATTACACTGACTTGTACAGATGCTTATGTTAGAAATGTATTAACAATGTTATTATTAACTCATTAAATGTTTATGTTCAAACAAAGATTTCTGAAAGTAAAGAGTAGAGGTTTTTGAAAGTGTTCTGTAATTTTCAAATGCTGCAACAGATCTTAGCAAAGCTCTGAGTGTGTATTGTACCAGAGTCAGGGGATCAAACTTGATGTAATTACATGACCAGCACCAAGAGGATGGAACTCACACAGTAGCTTGTTTTGTTTTCTTTGGAATCTAATATGAAAGATTTTTGTCAGTTATCACAGTTAGTTAAGTTCAGCTCAATCTGTTGGAAGCTCATCTCCTTTCCTTGTGGAAGTAAGCAGCTTAGCATCCATATTGTGCATTGCTGTATTAACTATTTTAGCTAGGGAACAGTTATTCTTTAGACAGGAAAAACAGTGAGATTAATTAAGTAGTATTTTTCTGCATCTGTTTAAATCTGTCCAACTGTGTTATTTGTTTCTCCTATGAAAGAAATTCTTGTGTTTATTGTACTTTGATATTTAGCATTCTCATGTTTTCAATTTTAGTATGTATTGTTAAACATTGTTATACTGTTCATTGTGGCTGGTGTTTTAGAGAGTACTTTTAACATCTTGAGAGAACTTGTGCTTATTTTAGTGATGCCTTGGCAACTCTGGAAAGCAGCTTTGCTTACGTTCTATCATTTATGCTAGTATTGATTTTACTCTGTATAACTGAATACCCTTGTAAGGGCTTGAGAGCAGTTGATGGTGGCAGTGAGGTTACCTTACAGTCAGGCCAGAAGGGGTACATATAGTAATTCTGTACTAGCCTTTCCCAGGAGTTTGTGTGTGTTGTGTGTGTGTGTGTGTGTGTGTGTGTGTGTGTGTGTGTGTGTGTGTGTGTGTGTGTGTGTGTGTGTGTGAAAATCAGATATCCAGGTGTGGGTCTGTCAGCTACTTGGAAATGAGGCAGAGTGCTCCAAAATGAGTCTTGTTTGGGATTTGGAGAGACAGAGAGTCCAGTCCCAGGTTTGGTACATGTTCCCTGTGTGCTCTTGGGGGACATCTTATTTGATACAGAGAGAAGCATCTTAAAATACTGTATAAATTAATTCCTGGTTTTAGTGACTATGTCTCACCAGGGTCAGTGATGAGGACTGAGGCCCCTTGATTACTGTCCCAGGGTAGAGAGGGGTCTGTCACATATTAGTGTCAGAGCAGTGGGATATTAATTGAACTTCAGTAGCCTGTGGGCAGTTGTCACTGATGGTGTGTGTACTCTCAACAACCACAATTTTTATTTATTTATTTATTTATTTATGTTTGTTAACTGGGTATTGTCCAGCTGGGCCAGTAGCCCATTTTCAGTGAAGAGCCGGGGAGATAAGCTTCAGACAAATTATCAAATTTTAAACAAGATTATAAGCAGAACAATTACTTAGAACATAGTAGTTAATTTAGCCTAATAAAACAGTACATTAGTTAAATGTAACATTACATTAATACAATATTCATAAAACAAATAGTTCTAGTTACCTATTATAGCAACTTACAGCAGTATAAATGAGTTTATGAGAACTCCACTAGGAAACAGCTGTAGTTGTTTGATGTGAAAGATAGTACAGGGTTGAGATTATCCAGGTGAAGTACAGGATCAAAGCCATTTGCTGGTGAAATATTCTTTTAGGCTTTTTTTGAAAGAAGAGGTGTTTGTATTATTTTGGATGCCCTGAGGTAGATTGTTCCAGACTTTGGCTGTTTTATTGGAGTAGAGGGAATCACCATGATAGCTGTGCGACGGGGTAATTTTTAGCAGTCACTTGCCAGAGGATCTAAGGGACCTGCAGTTAATATTGGTTTGGATCAGGTTAGAGAGGGCAGGGCAGTTATTGGGGTTGTGGAAGTCTTTGTGGGCAAAGGTAAGTTGGTTTAGAGTTAACAGGTTGGGAAGTTCCAGCCAGTTGAGGTGCTGGAGAGTAGAGCAATGATGTGATTTGTCGGGGGTGACTGGCTGCAAATTTAGCTATTTTTTTGTAGCAGGATTCTAGATTATTAAGGTCAGTCTTGCATAGGTTGGTGAAAATATGTGAACAATAGAGTAGGATACATAGTAAGTGCTCTAGCAGTGGCTAGTCTGGCTTCGTGAGTGAGGTAGGGTTTGGCCATTTTCACAACAGCACATGTATAACATATGCCAGCATACTTAGCTGGAGTTTTATAAATGATTTTGTGTCATTTGACTATCACAACTAGTACAGATGCTTGTGTTAAAATGGATCAACAGTGTTAATGTCTTAAGAGTTTCTGTGCTTACTTTAGTGATGCCTTGGCCAGTCTGAAAAGCCTGGCTGCTTTGATTACACTTGACCATTTATGTTAGTATTGATTTTACTCAGTATAAGTGGATAACCTTGTAAGAGCCTGACAGCAGTTGACTGGTGACAGTGAACTTACCTTATAGTTTGTGCAAAAGGGCTACAGCTAATAAATCTGTACCAGCCTTTCCCAGGAGTAAGTGTGTGTGTGTGTGTGTGTGTGTGTGTGTGTGTGTGTGTGTGTGTGTGTGTGTGTGTGTGTGTGTGTGTGTGTGTGTGTGTGTGTGTGTGTGTGTGTGTGAAAATAAAATACCCTTTTGTGGGTGTGTCAGTTACTTGAAAATGGGACATGGTGCTCCAAAGTGAGTCTTGTTTGAGATCTGGAAAGACAGACTCCAGTCCCAATGGAACCTGTTCCCAGTGTGCTCTCCATGGAAACTGTGTTTGATGCAGAGAGTTGCATTTGAAAATATTGTGCAAATCCATTACTGTTTTAGTGACAGTCTCTCACTGGTGTCAGTGGTGAGGATTGAGGTTCTTGGCCAAAGGTAAAGACAGGGTGTCACATAAGCTGTAATCACCTCTCCTACTGGCTACACCTAGTATGTAGCCTACCTGACCTGTACAGCACTACTGACATGGGAGCAATGGTGACATCATAAATGTTCCATATGTAGGTGGAGACCGAAGTTGTGTGTGCCATCAAACACCTTATGAGACCAATCAATACTGTTTTCCTGGACTGCATGGTCTCATGAATGTTAGAGAACAGACAGATCAGCTATGTGCTACACTTGTTTGCAGCAGATTGTGTCTGCATAATACACCGGCACATATAATTTCCTGATTTTTACTAAGTGCTGCCTCCATGTCAGAGTACACCTGTGACAGACAATGTTAATGCACACTATGGTCATGCTGCCCAGTGGCAGGCCTGGCATCTTCAGATTCAATGTACTTATTTGTTGCTGCAGCCACAGGTGGAGCATCACTGTGCTTAGATCCATTGGTTACATCTCCCCCACAAGGGATGGTAATCACTCTGACTGTATGACCTTATATATCATCTGTGGGTGAGGCACACATTCACCCTATACTGTGGGTGGTTGCACTGTCAGGATGGAGACAGACAGTGCCACTGCTTCATCAGACTGTGACTCTTGTGTCTCTTTCACCCCTCTGGGACCTGGATTTGATTTCCTGGCTCTGGGGAGTAGAAATATGGTGGTGGCAGCTATTTGTTTCTAATAGGTACATCTGCAGAGATGCACAGTATTTGCTAATGCTGGATTTACAACAGTAATGATCAACATCTTAACATCAAGCACACTAAACAATAATCTATAAAGGATTGGGAAAAAAATCACAAAATGAGTTTTGCAGTTGGATAAGCCCCCCCCCCGCCCCTGCATCCCCTCACACTCTCTGCTAATTTATATATACCAAATAATAGTTTTCACTACTGTGTGGAAAATGGCTTAGTCTTTAGTCCCTCACCTAACGTTAACATCCAAAGTCTAAACAACAAAACGTCTGAACTTCACGCATGGTTGGCCCAGCACAAACCTCACATGCTGGCCCAATCGGAAACATGGCTAAAACCCCATATCAATCCCTCTGAATTTTTCCCACCTCAATACAGCATCTATAGGTCTGAAAGGGCACCCAAAAAATATGGTGGGGTGTCTGTCTTGTACTCTGTTTCACTGACGCTAACACCCATAAACATTATCTTGCCTAGTTTCTCCCCTGCTTAACTACTGCTCCTAGACTGCCACGATAATAACTATAGGAAGGTTGCTATTGCCTCTGTCTATATCCGCCCAGGTAAAAACCTCCCTATCCTTGAACATATACTCTCCTGGATAAACGCCTCCATTGCCTATGAAACCATCATTCTTGGAGATGTTAATATAGATTGGAACTCCCTTAGTGGTGACTCACCCCAACATTTCATAAACTGGTATTGATTCTCACAACTGATCACTACCCCTACCCACTACAGTAAAAATGCTACTGGTTCCACAACTGACTGGATTTTTACCAACTCTCCAAACAACTAATGTAACCCTTCTACCTTCCCTGACTCTATTAGTGACCATTCTCCCATCTCTATCATAAGGCACTCTCCTCATCTTTCTCTTAGCCCCATCTCTACTGAGATTGTAGGAAAATGACTAACTTTTACCCTGCAACCTTTAACTATAGACTCTCTGCCATCAACTGGTCTTTTCTAAAAACTCTCCCGCTCAGTGATGCTGTTCGTAATTTCAGCCAAATTTTCCTTGATGTCCTAAACTCTCTCTTGCTCCAACTCGCAAAATCAGAATCAAATGTAATTTCACACCCTGGCTTTCCAAAGCTACTCATGCTTTGATGCATGAAAGAGATGCTCTATGTAAAATGGTAAACCACTAAAACTACCACATTTCTCCAAGGTTATTAGCAACTCAGAAATCATGTAAAAAACATATTATTTTGGATAAAAAACAATATTTCCCTAAATTTCAAAACTCTCTCCCAAATGACCCTAAAAAATTCTGGAGTGCTATCAACTCCCTGTTGCTCCACACTGGTTCTCCTACCATCCCTATCCCTTTCCCCTATCATACTACCTTTGAAACTGCAGACTTACTCAACAAACACTTTATAGACAGCATCTCTAAACTCCTACCTTCTGATAACCCTGCTCATCCCAACTCTTCTGTGACACCCTCACCTCCCCCTAAACCTCTATGCTCCTCAGTCTCTCAGCCTTTTACCTTGTGACCTCTTTCTACTAAATATAGCAAATCCCTGCTTCTTAAACTAAAACCATGCTCTCCATTCACTGATAAACTCCCCCCTCAATTTCTGAAAATTGCTGCTGACTCTGTTGCATATCCTGTATATATCTTAATCAATCACTCCATTCAGGAATCTACTTTACCGGAAATATGGAAATCCTTCTATATCACTCCTCTGCAAAAAAGTGACAACTCTGTTGAACCGTCTAACTATAAACCAACCACTATTCTCTCGCTGCTCTCTAAGATCCTTGAAAAATGTATACATACTCAACTACTGTTCTATATCATTCACGAAAATCTCCTCACCCCCTCGCAACATGGTTTCCGCCCTATACACAGTACCTCAACTGCCTTAGTATCCTTTACTCAAAAGGTTGCAGAAGCTAGGGACAACAGCCTCCTCATCTCCTGTCTATTCCTTGAGCTCTCAAAAGCCTTCGACACTGTGTCTCATCCCATCCTTCTTAACAAACTCAGACCTAAACCTCTCTCCTTCAACTGTTGGCTGGTTCCAGTCCTACCTTACTGGCAGAAAACAAGCATTTAGATGGCAGCATTCTTTCTCACCCTTCCTTACTGTTCAAACAGGAGTACCCCAAGGCTCCATACTTGGACTGCTCCTTTTCAACATTTTTACCAACAATCTTCATTCATCCTGCAGTCTCTCATCTGTAATACAATATGCAGACAACTCTACTCTCTTATCTATCTCCACTACTATCTCTGAACTACACACAATAACACAGAATTCCTTTATCTCTGTTAAAAATGGCTCAGCAATAATCAACTAATTCTTGACCTGAAGAAAACTCAGCTCCTTCTCTTCCTCCCTCACTCAGACACTCTCTCACCTTAAATCCAACTTTTCTCTTTCCTCCCTAGATAGCACCACTATCTCCCCTGCCTCACACACCAAACTCCTTGGGGTAATAATTGATGACCGACTAAGATTTGACTTGCACATACAACAGGCCATCAAAAAACCCACCAAAACTTGGACTACTTTATAGGAACAAAAAATCCCTCACTACTGCCACTAAATGCACACTGATGCAGGCATTTCTATTACCTAGTCTTCTGTTTGCTTCCCCCATCCTTAATATCCAAACTACCTCAATGCAGAAACTGGAACAAACATACAACAAAATTACCAGATTTATTCTAAACCAAACACTCTTGTTGCATCACTGCCTCTCATTAAACAAACTTCAGTGGCAGAAATTTCAGTACCTTCGCCTAAAATTGCAACTCTACACTACCTTTTCCATACTCAACAACCTTCTGCCTGCCCTGCTCTTGCCTCCCATGTTACTCTGTACTCTCCCCCCCCAAACTACTCCGGAATGCTGATTAGCATCTTCTCTCAGTTTACAAACCCAAAATGAATATTGGCAAACTACATTACAAACACTTTCTGTCTCACTAAATTGGAGAAAACTCCTTCTCCATATTAAATCCAACTTTTCCTTTCCTCTGTTTTAAAAAGGAGCTTAAATCCCACCTACTAAACTTGAAATTACGTTGTTGCCTTGACCACACTTAGTCTTAAGTCTGTCCTACTGTATAACATCTTACATCTCCTAACTTTCTTTCTCTGTTTGTAACTTCTGCTTAAACTAACCTCCTAAACCCTCAGCTCTACAATGATAGGCCTACTATAGACCCCTCCTTTCTCTTCCCCTCCCATTCTTCACACTATTTATCTTCCCCCCCCCACTTCCTATCAACGTCTGTACATCTTCCTTCTTTTGAACAACGATTATCTTTTTGTTTTTACTCTTATATGTAGTAAATTTAGACGCCTGCTATCAGTGCAACCCTTAATCTTCATATTTTTTCTTTTGTTTTTTCTCTTTATAATTAATTTCGTATTTGCATTGTAATTTTTAATAACTTTTGTCCTGTATGTTTATCTTTGCTTATGTTTGCTGGGGCTCTTTCCCCTTGGGTCGCCACTGAAAATGGGTTGCTTACTCTCAATGCAATGCAAATAATTAATAACCTTTTATTTTTTACAATTATTTTGTATTGTGATTGCTATTTATTATTTGTATATTGTCACTTTATCTTTACTTATGTTTGCTGGGGCTTTTCCCCTTGTGTCTCCACTGAAAATGGGTTTGCTTGCAAACTCACTTGAACTAACCCGGTTAACAAATGTGAAATAAATAATAAATAAATAACTGTAGTATCATACTGACAAAGCTTGTATATTTCAATCAGCTAATAATCGATTAGCTGTGCTTACTCCGGCAGATGTTGTTGATGTTGATGGGTTGATTCATGCTTATACATATACATACATACATATATATATATATATATATATATATATATATATATATATATATATATATATATATATGGTTTCACTCTAGAATCCTGAAATATCACAATCCTGAACTTCATAATCTGGAAGTGCAAAATCCTGAAAACTCAAAATCCTGAATCCCAAAATACTGAAAACACACAGGATGTATATCCTGACTAGACAACATAAACCATGTGACATTCCACCAAATATAAGCAAGTGTCAAGCCCCCTGCACCCTCCATGTGGGGGTCTGCTGCCCCCCACACCCCCTGTTGCTTAAATATATCAGCTCCACTGGAATATAGTAAGTGTTGTTTTCCTGTGTGTTTTCAGGATTTTGAGTTTTCAAGATTTTGGTCTCAGGATTTTGGTCTTCAGGATTTGGGGCTTTCAGGATTCTGTAGTTCTCCCATATAAAGATATAAATATATATGGTTTACAATCAAAATGTAGTGTTGAGGTTCTGAGATACATATTTATAAAATGTCCACTTATATGTGCATGAATATTACACATACGATGCTTCATCTGCTGTTCTTACTGAATATAACCAACTTCATGGTTACACACCCTTGGGATATGTTATAGTGGGTTCACTACATAATCTCAAAATTTTGAAGTATCGAATTTCAAAATCTTGAGACTACATAGCTGAAACCCCTAAATGCCGAAAGACCAGAACCGCGAAATTCAAAATCCCGAACGTACAACATCCCCCCACAATCAAACATATCATCCTACACTACAGATAAGCAGGGGGCAAGCACCCCCTGCACCCCCCACACCCCCCTACTTAAATATACTATTTCCGAGATCACACAGGCACACACAAGGGAAACTCACACCCATAGATTTTACAGTCCCTCACACACACACACACACACACACACACACACACACACACACACACATATTACATTCACAACACACACTAAAGCCCCTAACCAGCACACTTACACATAGATACTTACCTGAATTCCATCTATCCATCCACAAACTGCAACACCAAAAGCGCTACTTCATTATCTCCGTACATCGTGATTTTAAATTTCAAGCTTTTGGTCTTTTGGTATTTAGGAGTTTTGGCTATGTAGTCTTGAGATTTTGGAAATCGATATTCCAAAATTTCGAGATTATGTAGTGATCCCATTATATTAGGTTGCCTATGGGTGGATGAAGATCAAATTCTTCAGCATTATTTGCCCAAAGTTTAACCACCAAAGATCAGACCTCCTCCATAGGAGTTGTGCTGTCACTGATGTTCTTTTTGTGGGTAATTGCCACCTTCTTTAAATTGGTGCAACTGTGGAGTTGGTATATATATATATATATATATATATATATATATATATATATATATATATATATACATATATATATATATATATATATATATATATATATATATATATAAGTTCAGGGTGTTTTGGGGTCTTGCTATGCACATTATAAGGTGCAAGGAGACTTGCGTCATGCAAAAAAAAAATCACTTAAAATGTGTTTTGACCTGTTTTCAAAGGGTATATTTTTAGGATATTCTGTTCCTCGGCAAGTTGATCTTTGACTACTTATAGTGGAAGTACATTACATTATTTGCATGTTGGAGCTGTTATGAGTTCCGGCATGTAGATCGTGAGACGAATGCCCGTGAGCTACAATGCCAAAAACAGAAGACTGCAGCACTGCTAAACCATAGAGCAGTGCGGCCGAAAGGGAGAAATGCCGTGGGAATACCCATCAGTGTGAAAACTGACAAACAGAGATGATCCCTAAAGCAAGTACGCGGGCTGCCATCCGACAGTGGAAACAGCCATGCAATGGAGCAGAACAAGGCTAACACATACACAAACACAATATGAACTGCAGCATATATTTAGTGCTCCACAAGTCCACACAAAACACAATAAAAAATGCAGCATACCTGTAGTGATCCACAAGTCCACATAAACCCACACAGCAATCATTCCCGTGGTAGCAGACAGTAAAACCCAATGTAGCTGCAGCCGCAGCAGAGTGTATATACATGCGCATTTTCCAAACAGCAAGAACACCACAAGCATCCCTGCAAATACCCCGTAATGGTATATAACAGCACAGACTACATGTGGCTGTCTGTCACTGTAGTGGAAGAGACAGATGAGTTTCAGACTTCTTACCCCTCAGAAAGTACATGCTACCGCAAGACCTGTTAGTGTAACACCAACCAAGCATGTCACAGCATGATGGACACAGTGTCCCTGTGAGTACCACTGTTGGGAATGGCTCCAACACATGTCCAACCCAAACTGGTGGAGAGGCATACCTGCAACAGACAGTAACTGTCCTGCCAGAGCCCCCCTAGTGCAGAACATGACAACCCAGGCAAGCACAGACTACCAAACCAACAGCAGGAAATAAACATTGTAGTAGGGAACACTGTCATGCAGGGGTAGCAACCCATCTCCCAATCCACAGCAGCATGTGTGTATTTCAGGGGCCGCCAAACCCATCCATTGGTCGCTGCAGCTGGGGTACACAAGTATGCAGGCTCATGTAGGCAGACAAGGGTGCAACACAGTGAAACCTCCTTATGTAACCTCTGTCACTGAAACTGAGACTGGGCCCCATACCCTGATTGGCCTGCAGCAACAGCTGGGAGTTAAAGGGGACTGGTGCAGTACACGTAGAACCTGTGTTGCAAGCAAGCTGTGTAGATGCCTACCAGACTACAAGCACTTGTCAACCCCACAGCTGTGTGACCTGCACATAGTGAAACCCTAGCAGACCAGGCAGTCTGAGCAAGGTGGAGTGTAGACAGCTGGACAGGGCCACTGTGGCAGGCAGTGCTACTTCAGAGGGTAAAACACAAGATGGTGTACAGCGGCCACCCCAATGTCTGATAGTGACTTGTACCAGGGTTGTGTCTACATCCTGTTCCCAGCTACACTGGCTGTGATGGATACCGAGAGGCCATCAACAAGTGGCATTACCATGATGGAATCTATGTACCTGTATAGCCCTGGTCAGCTTGGCAACAGATACAGCACAATGCCCAGCCAGCAGGACAAACCATAGCTGGTACTGGAAGGATACCTCTACCATTTGGAGAGTGAAACACCACCTAAACGGTACTGGGCAAGTATCAAGTGGAGAGTAAAGGCCTGCAAAGGTTATGCCATCACTGTTCACCAGGATGAGAGGGAAGAACTGCTGAAATCACTGCCACACCAGCACGGCCCAGATGCAACAACAGCCCAAGTGGCTATACTGCGAGCTGAACTGCGGCAGATGGTGGTAACCGTCAATGACCTGCCAAGCCTGGTAATGCAGAGTGTCCTAGGCACAGCGGATGACAATGTATTACAGGAGATGCCTTGCCGTGCCACCCTGTGGCATAGCATAACCAGGGTATGGCAGAGGGCACCGGCATGCATGACCACAACTCCAGTAACACTTGCAGATATTGATGCCAGCCAGTATCCACTTCGTAGTGGTGGCTTTATCCTCTGTAGAAGGTCTGATATGGATGGGACTGATTCCTTGGTTCTACTTACTACATCTCAAAATCTTACTGACCTGTGCAGGTCTGACATCATTCTTGGAGATGGCACCTTCCCCATATGGGCCAATATATATCACCAGCTGTATGCGTTACATGGATGTATTGGCACCCCCACCTCAGCAAGGATCGCCCCCCCCGGTGTACTCTCTCATGACACGGAAGTCAGAGTCTGCATACAAACAATATGTGGGAGATACTGAAGGGTATGGCCACAGAACAGGGATGCACCTTGGCTCCACAGTATATTATGACTGATTTTGAGAGGGCAGCGATCCATGCCAGCCATAAGACATTCTCTAAGAGTATTCTGAAGGGGTGCCTATTCCATTTTGCACAGATCATTTGGTGCCAGATCCAGCATCACCACCTTGTGGCCCTCTATGGTACGGACTCTACTTTCTCAATTGCCATCCGCAAGCTGATTGCCTTGGCATTCCTACAGCTGGAAGATGTTGTCCCTGCATTCCTGGACATTGTGGCAACTTTACCAGACTGTGCTCAGCCTATTGGCATATTTCTGGACCATCATTCATAGGTTCATAGGTTCATAGGTTCATACTAGGCTATCTGCCCGAGGGCATTTACAAGCCTAGCCCATCGTTTTGTGGCTTAGGCCACCCCTTTAGTATGGGGAACTATACCCATTATTTTTCTGTGCCTCTGTCGAGCAGTGACACTGAGGTAATCCCTGGGGTATATCTGCGATCTCCCATCCATTGGTCAAGATTTCTCTTGAACAAGGCCAGCGAGGTGCTCTGCCTCACATGTACCGGGATTTTGTTCCACAGCATAGGGAGTCTTTGGGTGATGAATCTATCCCTCCAGCACGTCCTATTAATAGCCGTGTCAAGGTTTAAGTCTCCCGCCCTTGTGGCTCTGATGGATCTAGATTTTTGAGGTGAAGCATATTCATCAAATCTGGGTTTGACATGGCCTTGTATGTTAGGCAAAGGTCACCTCTGAGCAAGCTGCGACTGAATAGAGCTGGAGTTCTTTCAGTCGGGCAGCATAGGACAGATTTTGAGACCCTTTATCCTTTTGGTGAGGAACTTTGTGGCCTCTCCAGCTGCTGCAAGTGTCGGGTCAGATACATTCCGAATGGGGCATTGTACTCAATCATTGGTCTGATGAGTGATGAGTAAAGGGAGACTATGACCTCCCTTGATCTAGATGAGAATCCCTTCATGATATGGTGGGCAATGTAGAAGGTCTTCCTAACTACTTTAGCTACATGGGTGTCGAATGACAGACTACTATCAACCTGGGTCCCCAGGTCCCTGATAACTTCTTCTGTGCTCAGTGGATTGCCACCTATTTGGTAGCTAGGGGTAACCTTGTTTTTCCCGAAGGGTATGACTATGCATTTTTTGGCATTTAACTTTAGGCCGTGGCTCTGGCACCAGTTATCCGTTTCTGTGAGACCCTTCTGAAGGATATCTGTGTCAGATGTGTTTTCTACTATGGCGCCCAGTTTGCAGTCATCTGCAAACTTTGTCAGCCATAACCCTCCTGTGTTTGCTTGTACTGGAAAAGTAGATGCCAAACAAGAGTGGGCCCAGGACTGAGCCCTGTGGGACACCACTTGTGACAGGCTTTGAGTCTGACATGGCGCCAGCAGCTCTGACCCTGTGGGTTCTGTCACTCAGCCAGTTTGCAACCCATCTTGTGATGTATGGGTTGACATTTAAGCTGATGAGTTTTTCAATGATACCCGAATGGGGTATTGTATCGAAGGCCTTAGCCAGATCGAGGTAGGCTGTATGGACTGCCTTTCCCTCATCAATGGCTTTGGTGACTGTTTCAAAAAGTCAACCAAGTTTAAAAGGCATGATCTGCCTTTGACAAAGCCAAACTGGGTTGGATCCAAAGTCTGCAAATTCCCTATGTCTTTATTTATGAGGTCCATTATGATCCTCTCCATGGCTTTGCAGATAAGGCTTGTCAAGCTAATGGGCTGGTAATTTCCAGGGTCGGTGGAGGCACCGCCTTTGTGAAGTGGTACCACAGTTGCAGTGCGCCACTCCCTGGGTACGTATCCAGAGGTAAGACTTTGATTAAACAGCTGTCCTAGCTGTGGGTTTAATTCCTCATTGAGTTCATGGAGCACACAGCCGGGGACACCATCAGGTCCCATGGATGCTGTGTTTTTTGCTTTGGAGAGAGCAGTTCTCACTTGGGCGCTGGAGATGTTTGGGGGGCTGCAATCGTTTGGTATAGATATCTCTCCTTTTGGGGGGGGGAGAAGTTTGCACTGAACCTGTCAGCCAGTATGTTGGCAATGTCTGTAGGATCAGTAATCTTCACATCATTTTGAACTAGCTCTGAGCATATCTGGGAGTTTCCTCCAGGTTTCTAACATAGCTAAAGAAGGCCTTATGATTGTCTTTTGAGTCTTTAGCTATTTTTCTCTCGAAATTTGCTTTGGATGATTTTATGAGAGCTCTTAGTTTTTTACTTATAGTGATCAAGGGTGTCTTACCTTTTAAGGATTTTGCTCTATCTTGTAGTAGCTTCCTCCTTTTGTTGTAGAGTTTGTTTATGGCTGGGGTCCACCAGACTGGATGCTTGCCTTTGGTACAAAGAGTCTTTGTTTTGCTTGGGATTGCCTTATCCATGCAGTCCTGCAGGTGCTGGTAGAAGGCATTTGTAAGTTTTACGTGGTCTTTTTACCAACATATCACTCCCCTCTCTACCGGAAATATGGAAATCCTTCTATATCACTCCTCTGCAAAAAAGTGACAACTCTGTTGAACCGTCTAACTATAAATCAACCACTATTCTCTCGCTGCTCTCTAAGATCCTTGAAAAATGTATACATACTCAACTACTGTTCTATATCATTCATGAAAATCTCCTCACCCCCTCGCAACATGGTTTCCGCCCTATACACAGTACCTCAACTGCCTTAGTATCCTTTACTCAAAAGGTTGCAGAAGCTAGGGACAACAGCCTCCTCATCTCCTGTCTATTCCTTGAGCTCTCAAAAGCCTTCGACACTGTGTCTCATCCCATCCTTCTTAACAAACTCAGACCTAAACCTCTCTCCTTCAACTGTTGGCTGGTTCCAGTCCTACCTTACTGGCAGAAAACAAGCATTTAGATGGCAGCAGGCTTTCTCACCCTTCCTTACTGTTCAAACAGGAGTACCCCAAGGCTCCATACTTGGACTGCTCCTTTTCAACATTTTTACCAACAATCTTCATTCATCCTGCAGTCTCTCATCTGTAATACAATATGCAGACAACTCTACTCTCTTATCTATCTCCACTACTATCTCTGAACTACACACAATAACACAGAATTCCTTTATCTCTGTTAAAAATAGCTCAGCAATAATCAACTAATTCTTGACCTGAAGAAAACTCAGCTCCTTCTCTTCCTCCCTCACTCAGACACTCTCTCACCTTAAATCCAACTTTTCTTTTTCCTCCCTAGATAGCACCACTATCTCCCCTGCCTCACACACCAAACTCCTTGGGGTAATAATTGATGACCGACTAAGATTTGACTTGCACATACAACAGGCCATCAAAAAACCCACCAAAACTTGGACTACTTTATAGGAACAAAATCCCTCACTACTGCCACTAAATGCACACTGATGCAGGCATTTCTATTACCTAGTCTTCTGTTTGCTTCCCCCATCCTTAATATCCAAACTACCTCAATGCAGAAACTGGAACAAACATACAACAAAATTACCAGATTTATTCTAAACCAAACACTCTTGTTGCATCACTGCCTCTCATTAAACAAACTTCAGTGGCAGAAATTTCAGTACCTTTGCCTAAAATTGCAACTCTACACTACCTTTTCCATACTCAACAACCTTCTGCCTGCCCTGCTCTTGCCTCCCATGTTACTCTGTACTCTCTCCCCCCCCCAAACTACTCCGGAATGCTGATTAGCATCTTCCCTCAGTTTACAAACCCAAAATGAATATTGGCAAACTACATTACAAACACTTTCTGTCTCACTAAATTGGAGAAAACTCCTTCTCCATATTAAATCCAACTTTTCCTTTCCTATGTTTTAAAAAGGAGCTTAAATCCCACCTACTAAACTTGAAATTACGTTGTTGCCTTGACCACACATAGTCTTAAGTCTGTCCTACTGTATAACATCTTACATCTCCTAACTTTCTTTCTCTGTTTGTAACTTCTGCTTAAACTAACCTCCTAAACCCTCAGCTCTACAATGATAGGCCTACTATAGACCCCTCCTTTCTCTTCCCCTCCCATTCTTCACACTATTTATCTTCCTCCCCACTTCCTATCAACGTCTGTACATCTTCCTTCTTTTGAACAACGATTATCTTTTTGTTTTTACTCTTATATGTAGTAAATTTAGACGCCTGCTATCAGTGCAACCCTTAATCTTCATATTTTTTCTTTTGTTTTTTCTCTTTATAATTAATTTCGTATTTGCATTGTAATTTTTAATAACTTTTGTCCTGTATGTTTATCTTTGCTTATGTTTGCTGGGGCTCTTTCCCCTTGGGTCGCCACTGAAAATGGGTTGCTTACTATCAATGCAATGCAAATAATTAATAACCTTTTCTTTTTTACAATTATTTTGTATTGTGATTGCTATTTAATATTTGTATATTGTCACTTTATCTTTACTTATGTTTGCTGGGGCTTTTCCCCTTGTGTCTCCACTGAAAATGGGTTTGCTTGCAAACTCACTTGAACTAACCCGGTTAACAAATGTGAAATAAATAATAAATAAATAACTGTAGTATCATACTGACAAAGCATGTATATTTCAATCAGCTAATAATCGATTAGCTGTGCTTACTCCGGCAGATGTTGTTGATGTTGATGGGTTGATTCATGCTTATACATATACATACATACATATATATATATATATATATATATATATATATATATATATATATATATATATATATGGTTTCACTCTAGAATCCTGAAATATCACAATCCTGAACTTCATAATCTGGAAGTGCAAAATCCTGAAAACTCAAAATCCTGAATCCCAAAATACTGAAAACACACAGGATGTATATCCTGACTAGACAACATAAACCATGTGACATTCCACCAAATATAAGCAAGTGTCAAGCCCCCTGCACCCTCCATGTGGGGGTCTGCTGCCCCCCCCCCACACCCCCTGTTGCTTAAATATATCAGCTCCACTGGAATATAGTAAGTGTTGTTTTCCTGTGTGTTTTCAGGATTTTGAGTTTTCAGGATTTTGGTCTTCAGGATTTGGGGCATTCAGGATTCTGTAGTTCTCCTATATAAAGATATAAATATATATGGTTTACAATCAAAATGTAGTGTTGAGGTTCTGAGATACATATTTATAAAATGTCCACTTATATGTGCATGAATATTACACATACGATGCTTCATCTGCTGTTCTTACTGAATATAACCAACTTCATGGTTACACACCCTTGTGATATGTTATAGTGGGTTCACTACATAATCTCAAAATTTTGAAGTATCGAATTTCAAAATCTTGAGACTACATAGCTGAAACCCCTAAATGCCGAAAGACCAGAACCGCGAAATTCAAAATCCCGAACGTACAACATCCCCCCACAATCAAACATATCATCCTACACTACAGATAAGCAGGGGGCAAGCCCCCTGCACCCCACCCCCTACTTAAATATACTATTTCCGAGATCACACAGGCACACACAAGGGAAACTCACACCCACAGATTTTACAGTCCCTCACACACACACACACACACACACACACACACACACACACACATATTACATTCACAACACACACTAAAGCCCCTAACCAGCACACTTACACATAGATACTTACCTGAATTCCATCTATCCATCCACAAACTGCAACACCAAAAGCGCTACTTTATTATCTCTGTACATCGTGATTTTAAATTTCAAGCTTTTGGTCTTTTGGTATTTAGGAGTTTTGGCTATGTAGTCTTGAGATTTTGGAAATCGATATTCCAAAATTTCGAGATTATGTAGTGATCCCATTATATTAGGTTGCCTATGGGTGGATGAAGATCAAATTCTTCAGCATTATTTGTCTAAAGTTTAACCACCAAAGATCAGACCTCCTCCATAGGAGTTGTGCTGTCACTGATGTTCTTTTTGGGGGTAATTGCCACCTTCTTTAAATTGGTGCAACTGTGGAGTTGGTATATATATATATATATATATATATATATATATATATATATATATATATATATATATATATATATATATAAGTTCAGGGTGTTATGGGGTCTTGCTATGCACATTATAAGGTGCAAGGAGACTTGTGTCATGCAAAAAAAAATCACTTAAAATGTGTTTTGACCTGTTTTCAAAGGGTATATTTTTAGGATATTCTGTTCCTCGGCAAGTTGATTTTTGACTACTTATAGTGGAAGTACATTACATTATTTGCATGTTGGAGCTGTTATGGGTTCCGGCATGCAGATCGTGAGACGAATGCCCGCGAGGTACAATGCGAAAAACAGAAGACTGCAGCACTGCTAGACCATAGAGCAGTGCAGCCGAAAGGGAGAAATGCCGTGGGAATACCCATCAGTGTGAAAATCGACAAACAGAGATGATCCCTAAAGCAAGTACGCGGGCTGCCATCCGACAGTGGAAACAGCCATGCAATAGAGCAGAACAAGGCTAACACATACACAAACACAATATGAACTGCAGCATATATTTAGTGCTCCACAAGTCCACACAAAACACAATAAAAAATGCAGCATACCTGTAGTGATCCACAAGTCCACATAAACCCACACAGCAATCATTCTCGTGGTAGCAGACAGTAAAACCCAATGTAGCTGCAGCCGCAGCAGAGTGTATATACATGCGCATTTTCCAAACAGCAAGAACACCACAAGCATCCCTGCAAATACCCCGTAATGGTATATAATAGCACAGACTACATGTGGCTGTCCGTCACTGTAGTGGAAGAGACAGATGAGTTTCAGACTTCTTACCCCTCAGAAAGTACATGCTACCACAAGACCTGTTAGTGTAACACCAAACAAGCATGTCACAGCATGATGGACACAGTGTCCCTGTGAGTACCACTGTTGGGAATGGCTCCAACACATGTCCAACCCAAAGTGGTAGAGAGGCATACCTGCAATAGACAGTAACTGTCCTGCCAGAGCCCCCCTAGTGCAGAACATGACAACCCAGGCAAGCACAGACTACCAAACCAACAGCAGGAAATAAACATTGTAGTAGGGAACACTGTCATGCAGGGGTAGCAACCCATCTCCCAATCCACAGCAGCATGTGTGTATTTCAGGGGCCGCCAAACCCATCCATTGGTCGCTGCAGCTGGGGTACACAAGTATGCAGGCCCATGTAGGCAGACAAGGGTGCAACACAGTGAAACCTCCTTATGTAACCTCTGTCACTGAAACTGAGACTGGGCCCCATACACTGATTGGCCTGCAGCAACAGCTGGGAGTTAAAGGGGAATGGTGCAGTACACGTAGTACCTGTGTTGCAAGCAAGCTGTGTAGATGCCTACCAGACTACAAGCACTTGTCAACCCCACAGCTGTGTGACCTGCACATAGTGAAACCCTAGCAGACCAGGCAGTCTGAGCAAGGTGGAGTGTAGACAGCTGGACAGGGCCACTGTGGCAGGCAGTGCTACTTCAGAGGGTAAAACACAAGATGGTGTACAGCAGCCACCCCAATGTCTGATAGTGACTTGTACCACGGTCGTGTCTACATCCTGTTCCCAGCTACACTGGCTGTGATGGATACCGAGAGGCCATCAACAAGTGGCATTACCATGATGGAATCTATGTACCTGTATAGCCCTGGTCAGCTTGGCAACAGATACAGCACAATGCCCAGCCAGCAGGACAAACCATAGCTGGTACTGGAAGGATACCTCTACCATTTGGAGAGTGAAGCACCACCTAAATGGTACTGGGCAAGTATCAAGTGGAGAGTAAAGGCCTGCAAAGGTTATGCCATTACTGTTCACCAGGATGAGAGGGAAGAACTGCTGAAATCACTGCCCCACCAGCACGGCCCAGATGCAACAACAACCCAAGTGGCTATACTGCGAGCTGAACTGCGGCAGAGGGTGGTATCTGGCAATGACCTGCCAAGCCTGGTAATGAAGAGTGTCCTAGGCACAGCGGATGACAATGTATTACAGGAGATGCCTTGCCGTGCCACCCTGTGGCATAGCATAACCAGGGTATGGCAGGGGGCACCGGCATGCATGACCACAACTCCAGTACCACTTGCAGATATTGATGCCAGCCAGTATCCACTTCGTAGTGGTGGCTTTATCCTCTGTAGAAGGTCTGATATGGATGGGACTGATTCCTTGGTTCTACTTACTACATCTCAAAATCTTACTGACCTGTGTAGGTCTGACATCATTCTTGGGGATGGCACCTTCCCCACATGGGCCAATATATATCACCAGCTGTATGCGTTACATGGATGTATTGGCACCCCCACCTCAGCAAGGATCACCCCCCCTGGTGTACTCTCTCATGACACGGAAGTCAGAGTCTGCATACAAACAATATGTGGGAGATACTGAAGGGTATGGCCACAGAACAGGGATGCACCTTGGCTCCACAGTATATTATGACTGATTTTGAGAGGGCAGCGATCCATGCCAGCCGTAAGACATTCTCTAAGAGTATTCTGAAGGGGTGCCTATTCCATTTTGCACAGATCATTTGGTACCAGATCCAGCATCACCACCTTGTGGCCCTCTATGGTACGGACACTACTTTCTCAATTGCCATCCGCAAGCTGATTGCCTTGGCATTCCTACAGCTGGAAGATGTTGTCCCTGCATTCCTGGACATTGTGGCAACTTTACCAGACTGAGCTCAGCCTATTGGCATATTTCTGGACCATCATTATGTGCGAGGCCGACCACAGAAGTATGCATCCCACTGCTCAGCACAGCAACAACTGCCATCATCCTACTCTTTGAGGTGTTGGAATGTGTGTGATGTCTCTGACATGGATTTCCCATGGACTAATAACCAGGTGGAGGCATGGCATCGTCGGCTGAAGGTGTTACTGGGACGCCCTACAATGCAGCTGACCGACCTTCTGTCTGTTCTGCAACAGGAACAGAATCTGACAGATACCCGACAGGAGTCTCTTTTGAGGGGGATGCCTGTGACACAGCGTAGGAAGGCTATTGTTGTAAGGGAGCATCCCCTAAAGTACATCTTGCAACATAAGTGTGACTACAGTGATGTGCTGGATTTCCTCTGTGCTGTGGCACATTTCTACAAGTTGTGATTATATTTGGGTTTAGTATGGACCAAGCACTACACACATCACTTTACATATTGTGTTAATAAAGGCTTTGCCAACAGCACACAGGTTTCACGTTACCACTTTCATGCCCACTTGACATCCTATGCCAGCCACATGTTCCAATGACGGTTGCGCATGGTGGCTTCTGGGGGGTGCAGAGTGTATCACTATGGGGGTTTGTGTCTGTCACCTGTGGTTAGGGTGCAGGGAGTTCCTCTATTCCCACAGGGAATTGTCCGCAGGCATTTGTCACTGTAGCTAAACTGTCATCCTGCCATGTGTCCACATCCAGCTGTCTCACAGGGGGGGTGTCGCACCGCCTAGGCACCTGAACCCAGCTGTTATATATACAGGAATACAAATGTAATTAAGAAGGTCAATACAGTTGTTCAGTTTAAGAAATTAGCAAGTTATACAGAGAGTTATTCAGAATTTTTACAAGGATAGCACTTTTGGTACATGGGTATTTACAAAAACTATATTTCCAAGTTTGTTTCTAAGTTTCCTGCTCTTGACTAATTAGTTAGTTAGAGTTATGTTGTAATAGAGCATTGACAGTGGTTAGCCAGGGGTTAGGGAGCATAGCCAGGAGTTAGGTAGTTTTTGAGAAGTATTTTGAATTGTGAGTGGCTAGTGGTTCTTATGATATGTTGGGGGATGGAGTTCCACGTTTTGGAAATCTAATTAGAGTATAGGGAGCCAGCATGGTAGTTGTTAGGTTTTTTTACTTGTAGTAGAAATTTGAGGATCTTAGCTGTCTCTTGCTAGTTTGAGATTGAAGAATGTTACAGAGTGCTGGGCATTTTTCTGGCTGGTATATTAAGCCATGGGATGTGGTTAGTTGTGTGATAGGAGGCTGAGTAGTTCAAGCCAATTTAGCTGGTTCAAGGTAACACAGTGGTGGTTTTATATGGGGAGTTATTTTCAAATTTGATAATTTTATTGTAGCAGGCTTCTAGTTTAGATTGATCTGTTTTTTTTTCAGGTTGTTGAAAATGTTAGAAGTGTAAAGGAGGGTAGAGAGTAGATGTGTCCTGGCCATGGATTGTCTTGTAGAGTCGGTGAGGTTTGATTTAATTCTTTATAAAGAGCGTTTAATATGGAATTTTTTAATAGTGAGAGATAGGTGTTTGTCAAATTTCAAATTGCTGTTTATAGTGACAACAAGTAGCTTAGTTTGTGTGACTTGTTCTATTTTAGTGTTATCAGCTGAGTATATTTGGAAGGGAGATCAAGTCAGGGGTTTTATTGTTTGAGAAGATTATAAGTTTAGTTTTTTTTGGGGGGGTTAGGATTAGCTGGTAGTCTGAGAGCCATGATTCTACTGCTGTGAAAGAGAGCTGGGATGTTTTTTGCAGGGAAGTTAGAGAGGGAGCTGTGCAGATGAGTGTAGAGTCATCTCCATACTGTATGATTGTGGCAAGGTTAGTAGCAGAATGTAGTTTATTGGTAAATATGGTAAACAGTAGTGGACCTAGGATGGAGCCCTGTGGTACTCCTGGTGTGACTGGTAGTAGTGGGGAGAGTTCACTTTGCAATTTTACATCTTGTTGTCAGTCTGTTAGGTAGTTATGGAACCATGTAACAGTAGATTTGTTAGATTCAGTGACTGAAGTTCGATTAGAAGTCTTTGATGAGGGACAGTGTCAAGTGCTTTTGACATTTCTAGGAAAATCGAGGAAATTAGTTGACCATTATTTTTGAACTGGTTAATGGTATCAGTACAGTGTAAAAGAGCTGTGGTAGTACTGTGGTGTGGTCAGAAGTCATGTTGGGTATTGGTGAGAAGGTTATTGGATAGAAGGTGTTTCATGAGTTGGGAGTGGATGCATTTTTCTAGGATTTTGGATAGGGGTGATAAGATAGCAATTGGTCTGTAGTTACAGATATTTGTGGAGGTACCTCTTTTGTGAAGTGGTATGATGTAGGAGATTTAAAAAAATTTAGCAATGTACTGTTCTTTTATTGAGAGATTTATCAGGATGGCTACTGGATAGGCTAAGGTGCTAGAAGCTATCTTGAGCGATTCGGTGTGCAGGTTAGCTGCAGCTAGGGAGGTTGGTTTATGTTTTATTAGCATCTTTTTTATGGTACTGGTTTGGATGGGATTAAATGAGAAGGCATCAGGAGTTGTGTTAGGAGCTACAGGGATGGTTGGGGGTATGTTACTGGAGGTCTTGGTTATGTTTAGGATGGAATTTAAGAAATAGCTATTGAATCAAGTAGATATACTATCTGTCGTAGTTATATTGTGGGTGTTGGGGTTGAAGAATGACCTGGATGCAAGAGTTGATTTATTGTCGGTAATAGTCTAGGGTGGCCTGGTTTTTGTTTGTTTGGTATTGGGCCCATGCTTTGTCCCTGGGTCTAAGAAGCTGTTTTGTTTCCTTGGTTAGCCAATGAGCATATTTTGTTTTTGTTCTAATAGTTCTGGAAGGTGCTTGGGTGTTCAGTATATTTAGGAAAGTGCTGTTAAAATATTATACAGCTGAGCCTATTGGAAGTTTGGTCAATGAGGTCCAGTCACATTGTTGGAGGGTAGATATGAATGTTTGAGGACAAAAGTTTTTCTTGTTACGGATTTTTTTATATGTTATGGATTTGTTGGGGTTTTGTTTTTTTTTTTTCTAAGTAAATGGGTAGGTGAGTAGTTGCTTATGCTTATTGGGAAGCAACCTGATTGAATGGCTAGTGATGGTTTATTAGCTAAACTCCAGTCTAGTATAAAGTGCCTCTTGGTTTTTTTGTTTTTTGTTTTTTTTTGTTCTGGTTGGAGTTAGTATCAGCTGGGATAAGCCATGCAGGTTTATAAAATCTGAGGGCTTATCTGAGGTAAAGGTTTGCCAGTCTGAATTAAAGTCTCCCATAGCTATTGTTTCTTGTGCATAAGTTAAGGATAGCCAGTGAAGGGAGTCCTCAGTAATGTTGGGATTATTTCTAGGTGGGATGTACACAGCTATAATTATGATGAATTTATTGGGGTTTATTTCTAGTCTAGTGAAAAGCATTTCAGTATTATTTAATTCTGGTGGGTTTGGATTTACTTTTTCAATTTTTAGGGCATTTTTATAGATAACAGCTATGCCTCCACCACATTTGTTTAGTCTATCCTGCTTATGTATACTGTAGCCAGGGGGAAGGATTTCTTTATTATGTACCTTAGGTTTTAGCCAGGTTTCAGTAATGACAGCTATGTCTGGAGAGTAGAGTACTAGGGATGCATATAATTGTTGTATTTTATTTGTTAAGCTCCTAAGGTTCATGTTTAGGAGTAGGAGGTTGGAAATGCTGTAGGTTTGGTTGGAAGTATTTGTGGCATTGTCTGTGTATGGTGCATGTGGTCTATATTGGGTTGAATTAGGACCTGGGTTTGGGTGGACATCTCCACTCAGCTTAATGTTTGATTTTAAGTGTACTGAGGGATTTGGATATTTGGGGATCAGGCACCTGGCCAGCATGGCATTTCTCTGTGGTACATTTGGTAGGGGACACATCTGAAATGACATTCAGCTGCAGAGAAATATGGCATTTTGTGAATTTCCTTGGAGGCAAAGTGAAGCACGTGCTACCTTGCCCACAGCTTTAAAAACTAAGTGCAAGGGGGCAGAAGAACTAATGAGTGTTGTGCTCAGTGTACAGCACATGCTTATGTAACTACAACATGTAGATATGTGCTTCAGCATGGAGAATATCCTGCATGCTACTGTAGTCACATTTAGGCTGCAGTATACATTTTAGGTAATGTTCTTTAGATACTGTGAAAGGGGTACTGGTTCACACGCACCACTTATAAAGGTGCTGCCAACTGTGCACTGCATTTTTACTGCCACTGACATGCCCACCTGTCAGGCTGTTGCTGATGCCTGCCATATTGCCTGCTGTCTTATGTTGCCTTGCTGGCCATGGACATTATTTTTCCCCTGTGTATTTGGTTATTGAAGCTGTGGGCATGGCACTGCATTCTTCTGTTTGGCAACAGGGAATTCACAATAGCTGTAGGTCTCTGCAGCTAAATTTCATTTCATCCATGTGCTCTCAGCCAAATGTATCACAGGGAAATGTCACGCTTGCTAAGTGCCTGAACCCGGATATCTGTGCATTAGTTTGGTGTATTTGCAAAGTAATTGGGCTGTAGTATTTTGATGTAAGTATCTGTATGAAAATAGTTGTGTTTGTAGTATAGAGACTTGGTGCTATTGGGAAGTATAGTTCTTTAGTATGTAGGGAAAAGGGGTTTGGTGTGGTGGGTGCGGTGTAGGTGGTTAGAGGGTGGTCCTGGTAGGATGTTAGTGTGGATAGTGTAGAGAGGAGAATTATAAGAGTTATGTGAAAGAGAATCATAGTGGGAAGACTAGGATTGTGAGTTGATAGAGGTATTATATGGGATATGTATAATGCCGGAAGAGGTATTAGCTGTTGGCTGTAGTGTTTTAGGTTAATATGAGTTGGAAGTGGATTCGTTACTTAGGTAGGAGGTGGAATAGTGAGAGGAAGGGGTGGAAGAGTAAGGTTAATGAGGTGGGTGGTATTAGGTTGGTGGGAGGGGAGTTATTAGAAGGGTTTTACTGGTTGATTGTAAGTGATGGGAGTGATTTGTTTAGGTTAAATTTACAGGTACTGGGGGCGAAAGGAGCAGGCCAGACCTGGTTGCAGCAGCACAGTTCAAGAAAAAAAAAAATCAGTAAACACTTTATTATTTAATAAACAAGTATAGAGATACCAAGCTCCGATAAGAAAGCCAAAGAAAGATATGATTCAGTAAAAGTGGTTAGAAGACACTGACTTGGGTGCTATAGTATAGAAGAAAAAAAATACAGTGAAGTCTGTAAGTAATCCTTGTTAAGCTTCCCTATTACGTCATTGAAACCTTAGGTTATCAAACATCTAAAGGTCAAACACAAAATGTTGAAGTCTGAAAATTGTGAACGGCCATTTCCACACAGGGAAACAAGTCATTTGGCCATTACACAGATTTTGTTCTTTCTCTGCTGTAGAGCAGTCTTGGAGTTGGTATATTTAGTTAGGGTGGAGTGTAGAGGGCACAGCCCCCCACATCGGGGGTGTGATGGGCAAAGCCCCCACTTCAATTCCGTTTAAAACTTTTCTTTTTTATTTAGCCAATGGCATTGATTCCCTGTGTGAAAATGGCCGTTTTAGATTTGAAGGGTTTGACATTTAGTGATCAACCTTTAGGTGTTCCATAACTTAAGGTTTTGATCACGTAATATAGACCCCATTGTTAATGGCTACGGAGGATAAAAAAGAAGAGAGTAGAATGGAGGGAGTCTCATGGAGTCCTGGTGATGTACTTTAGTTACTAAAGGGGTTTCAGGTGTTACTTTATAGCTTAGCTTTTCCAATGTACATTAGTTGGAGGATTTGCAATCTCTGATGGGTCCATGAAAGCAATTTTGGATGGCAGAGGTGTTTTTGTTGCAGTTTGCAGGAAGATTTATTTGGTACACATGCTTCAGATTTAACACATAGGAAAAGAGGGGAGAGAGGGAGATAAGTCAAGTTTGGAGTAGATACAACTAAGGAAGTCTGATTTAAGAAGTGCAATAACAAGGGTAAGAAGAGAGGGGAACGAAGGAGGTGGAGATTAAAGGGTAGTACCAGTGAGTGGAGGAAAAGATGTACACTGATAGCAGTAGTTTAGTGGTCTAGGTTGTTAAGATTGTCAGAAAAATGTTCAGGGTATAAGGGGAAATAAGCAAAGTAAGAGACTGTGATAGGTAGAGTACAGAAGTGAACCAGAAAAGGAGTTAATAGATTAAACATGTTCAATATAGCATCATTTGTAACATTTCAGTATTAGGCTAGACAGTCGTACAGTGCAGATGAGTGATGTGACGAGTAGCACACTGCAGTATACGATACTTATTTCATTTTGTAAATACCAGGTAGTTGGCAGTTTGCTCAGCGAATAATTACTTGCGAGAAACTTAGTCAATTCTATAAACAGCAAAAAACAAACAATAATGTTTACTAGCTAATCACTAGTAGTGCTCCATCCCCCACCAACGGCATCACCCCAGATGGTGAACATATCTCGAACATCCCTTCTCTGAACAATTGAAATAAGTGCATGTTGTTTTCCAAGTAGCACTGATCTGCTGGTAAAGTAATATGTACGTATAAAGAGACGTCTTCAGACAAGAAGCAGCTTTGAGTCCTACTTTCATTATTAACCATCTTTCTTTTTTTTAAAAAACATTTTTAGAAGATTTTTCTAAACAAATTGATCATGACAATAATTGTATTTAGAAATTTGTGAGTATAATAAAAAAACAGTATTTAACCATCTTTCTGTTGTATAATACCACAAAGGATTTTTCCACCACTATATTCTTTTGAAGAATGTGGTACTTCAACAGGGACACTGCTATTATTTTCCTGTAAACCATGAGTTTTTAACTGGTGAGGTTTTTCTCCGAGGTTTTTTTTTTAAGTTCGTTCTCCAACCACGGAGAAGGGGATTTACCTCCAGCAGTTGTTTGGAAGGCAGTATTTGTTTGGTTTTCTTTTGAAATCAGCATGTCTGTGCTATGACTATATTTGCATTGCTAGTATATTTGTGCATTTAAACATGTTAGGAAAGTGACATCCTGGTCAAATTATTAATGTAACTGTTTTTAATTTATTCATGCATATGATAACTTGGTGTCACTAGTGCTCATGCTCTTTTATTTTATATTTTCACATACTAAATATTACATCGTAAACAAACCATGGAACTGTTTAAAACCAGAAAATAACTAGAAAATGGAAAAAAGTAAAGCCAAGGACTACAAATGTATAGTATATTAAACTCTTTCATCTCGAGCGCAGAGAGACCGCACAGTCTCTGATTGGTTAAAAGAATGACATCATCCCTCCTAATACCTGTACATAATACTTCAATATTTTCTGGTGGCTTTTTATGACACTCTTCTCTTGATTTTTATGATTTTTGTCCTTTTTGATCTAGAATTATATTTTTATTGTTTGTCTGTGTGTATACAAATGTTTAAAAAGTATAGTGCATTTCTTTCAATGGTTTAAGAGGTCACTTTATGGCTAGCAGGAATTAAGAGGGATGATGTCATTCTTTTAACCAATCAGAGACGGTGCAGTAGCTATTTAAACTGTTTATTTAATGAAGTCTTTCATTCTGATGAAGTCTCTGCACTCAAGACGAAAGCGCTTAATAAGCTATACATTTGTAGTCCTTGGCTTGGTTTTTGCCCATTTCCTATTTATTTTCAAATATTACATGTGTCAGAAATAATCATAAATAAGTAATTTTGTCTTTTGTAAATGAATGGTGCAATTATACCTTCAGAAAATATTTCTCTGGGTCTACTGCAAGTGCTTTGAGTCCTGCTGTCTCACTGCCTCGGACTTAGACAGTTTTTTGTAAGTTTCATGGATTGCAACTCATTCTTGACCTCACCTGCATGTTTGGGCAAGGTGCACCAACCATGCAGAGGGAGTGGAGATTCTGCATCTCATCCAAACACAGTAGCTGAGTTCAAGCAAGGACTGTGCAGCTACCATGGGGAGGGAGTGGAAGCTAATGGGAGTATTGATGCTACAGTACAGCACAAGGGGCATGCTACACTTCTGAGTGTGCCATTCCTTGGATGACATGTAAAACTGAGGCCAAATCCAAATGAGCTGACGGTTGTTCGGGTGAACATATAAGACCGCATGGCACTTATTAAGACGAGTAGGAGAATTTTGTTAGTGATCTGGCTATTTTTAACCTATAAGAATACAACATCTAATTCTCTTGTACAAAGTTTTCCTATCTACCATGTCTTCTGTACTTGTCCTCTGACATTTATGGCCTGTTATTATCCCCTTCTGTCCTATTATCCTGCCACTTATACCTTCTTGCTATATTCTCTTACCCCCCTTCTGTATGCTCCCTTTTCTAATGTTTACACGTCTTCTTTTCCTTTCTCTTCCCCTGCCTGCTAGCTCTATCATTTATGATTTATTGCATTCTGCATACCGAAGTGCAGGATTTACCAAATTATTTAAAGTCAGTTCTTTTTATTTATGACAGACACTTTATGTGCATTAGTTAATTTCAGGTTTGATACTGTTTCATAATCAAAGAACATCAGAAAACAAAATTGTGAACAAATAATAAGGCACTCAGAATTTAAAACTGTAATATAGACTAGTGGTGATGATAATGAATAAGTTATAACAATAACTGTTTGATTATATTAAATTAACTTATAAAAATATATCAAATTATTCAATGCTGGCTATAAAATTTAAAGTAGAAAATGTTGCCGCCTCCTGGCAGCCTGTCATTCATGGGCTCTTTTCCAGATGAGCAGTCCATTTATTCTCACTGGGGTAAAATCCAAACATGGGAGCATAACAACCAGACATCCACCAGGGATTTTCCTTGATAACTTTAATCTCTCCCCAACAAATGATGAGGGTGTTTGACGCTAGGGCCTGCTAATCCTCCTTCTTTGAGCATACACATTCCCACACATAGGCCTTGAAGGCTACTGTGGAAAGTGGCTTGGCAGATCAAAGTGAGTGGCCCCAGCACAAATTTCCAGTAGATGATACCATTGCAGTGGAACAGACTGTCTCTCTCACCTCAAGATGGGTGAGACACTGTTGCCGATTCACTGCCATTCTCATTCCCCCAAATCCTTCAACACCTAAGTTGTTAAATTTGCATGAGCACGTCTGCATGTGTGCAACCTCCTGATGGATGTGCTCACAGCTCATGCAGCACAGAGCTGGCCAGAGCCATTTGTTGCATAACTACAGTGAACCTTTAAGCTGCCTTTGTCCCCCAGGATGTGCAAACCAACACTGGTCACTCAATCCCATCCTGCTCCTGCACCAGCATCTTCAATGTCCATGCAGCTAATCGACCATACATCATCTGGGGTGTAGTATGATCTTTATCCCCCTGCATCATGGGGCCATTCATTTTTTCATAATCTTGAATTAAACTATAATTACAATGGATTGCTTCTAGAGTATGCTCTAGATACTGTCACTGCTTAACCATTAGAATACAAACAAGTTGCAGAGACTCAGGTAAAGCTCATCCTCGTCTTTCTTTTTTCATACTTCTCTGTTCTCATTTCATATGCAGAACTGCCATTCTCCAGACAGGAAAACTTCATTCCTCAACTGCCAATCCTCTCCTGGTAGCACTGCACATGAATTCTTATTACAGACATGTTTACGCTATTGCAGTTTCTATGCTTTGAGGCATCCATCAGCTTCATTCAGACAGATCTATACTACACAGCAGATTAAGGTATTCACTGAGTAATACCACTGGATCATTATGAATGCTAGCTTGGTATCACACAATGCACTCTGCATAGGCAAGATCCTATGCTAGCCCGTTATCCTAATATATCCAGTCACTCATGCTGTGATACAATCTTAACTTGTCCTTTGATCCAGCCTCTTCTCATTTTATCCCTCTACTTGTACATTGAAATCATTCTGTCCTGTCTCCCACTGCCATTTTCTGCTTTTTTAATCCCTGTTATCTTAGGTTACATTCATAGATGTGTATATGAAGTGAAGCAGGACTGGTATGCAGTGCACCTGTAAAACAAGCTCATTGTGATTTTTAAAACTGCATTCTCAATAAAGTATATATCAGATTTTGAATGACTGCTTATGCATAGTACACTAGGCACAAAGTATTAAAGCAAAGCATCACCATCCCAGTTGTACACCGTTCAAGAAGCCAATACCACTGGTTAACTGGATGTTACCAATAGCTTAACCTATGGAACAGGCACTACATACTTACCCATGATATTATGTTTTTAATGCAGTAACCCCTCTTCTCTACTAGTATGCTGCTCATTATACTGTGTTTAGAAAGACAGTAACATATTTATAATAAGTAAATTAATAAATAAATAAACCACCAACTAAGTTGTATAGTAGAAACAAGCCAGCTGGTAACAGAGTTCCCTACAGTGCAGGTAGGCTTGCTTTTGCATTCAAACTTATCCCACCCTCATGCAGTGATCCTGGTGAGCTCCTGCCAATGAGAAATTACATAGCACTACATTATATAATATAGTAATGAAACCTGGTCCACTGACATGCCAGTCAGTATAATTCTGTATGTGTTACCATCTTTCCTGATGTTGGACTTCAGGGATGGGGTAAGCAGTTTTAATTAAAAGCAGTCTGCACTAAAGTTGCTACACACACATCTACTTGGGAAGGCAAAGTGTACATAGTTACCTGGTGAGGCAAACTGTGCCTTAATTAATGGCTTTATATCTCTGTTCTGTGTAATAATATCAAGCTACCCCTACACATGGCTATTTGGTAAGGCAGACTGCACCTTAAGTAAATACTATACTTCATTCAACTGTGCTTCGTAGCAGTATCAGGACATGCACAGTCATTAGGAAGATGAAGTTTACCTTAACTAACTGCCTTGTACCTCTGTGTACATTACTGTCTGTATCTCTATAAATCTTTGTGTATATACACACATACACACACACACACACACACACACACACACACACACACACACACACACACACACACACACACACACACACACACACACACACACAAGCACGTGTGCCTAAATATATGTATATAGATATATATGTATGTATGTATGTATGTATGACATGTATATGTTTTATTTTTTATATATCTCTACACATTTTTTCTAAATATTAACATTGTATATTTTTCATATAAGTTTTACCTTTTAATTTTTAATAACTTAATTATTATTGTCTCAAAAATGTGTTTCTATTCTTACAGTTCATATGTGGAGCTTTTCTCTTTTTCTTCTGTTGTAAATGAACTTTGTCTAGTTCGAAATTCCCATATGCGAATAAATAAATAATCTCTGTATTGTTATACCTGCTCCATTTACAACAGGCTACAATTTATGCCCTATAATAACAAAGTAAAATTCTTTTACCTGTCCTTTGTTCACAAACACCTTTATTATAACTAATACCCTGCCTTTACCTCATTTTGTCATGCTATATTAAAAGCAGATCACTTTTTAATTCACTAACAAATCTGTTGTCTAATGTATAAAACTAAAAACTAAAAAATAAAAAAAGGAGAGAGGATATGAAGTACTTCTTTACCAGTCGTATAAAATGCAGTACCTGCAAAATATGAACAATGTCTAAATATACTTGCTTTTAAAATGTGCAAATCCTTTCTCAGTAGTATTCCATCGTGTCTTAAGTGTGCAACCACATAAGTAATAACATTACCATGTACTCTACCTTTAGTTAATAATATCTGCTTTAGAACCTAAAATACTTTGGATATCTCCCTGCTGGTTATTTCAAGTCCTGCTAATATTTTTCCCCACTACATTTTCTCAAAATGAGCCTAGTTTTTACAGTTCTCATAAATCTACTCTTACATTTTTCCTTTCTTTTCTCACATATTGTCTTTTCCTTCAGATAATCTAGAGACAGCTTTGCATACCTTTACAAAACTCAAACTGCTTTCCACTTATTTGCCTTGATGTAATACAGATCACCTGAGCCAGACTGCTGAGAAAGTTACATTTAGCAAATCTGGTTTTAAATGGAAGACATGAATATACATATACAGTAGAATGTATGCAATGTACATGAAACAAGAAAAATGTATGTACAGTGATTACTGATTTCCAGTATGATCTTGTATACATGTGTACACATTACTAATTGTGTAACTTTAATTCCCTACTTGAATTGATCTTATGTATTAGCATATTATTAATCTTATAGTTTGTCTTTTTTTTTCTTTGCCTAACTGGACCAACCCTATTAATAAAATGCAAATGCATATTTCATATATCATTTTATATATATTTCATTTTACATAGATGAATAGATAGATATAGATATAGGTATACATAGATATAGATGTGTATATAGATGTGTAGGTGTATAGTTATATAGTTACCTAAATACATATAAGTATTCATATCCATCCTTAACCTTTTTTTCCATTTTGCGCATGGGGAAGGGGTGTCAATTCAGCAGTGACAATCATCTCGAGCCAAGGTTTACACTACGGGGTATCTAGCCCTGCCTATGTAATTAATCTTTTACTTTCTTGTTCTTTTATGCTGCTGCTGTAATACTCTAAGGAGGTAGCATACTGTTTTGATTATCTGTGTAGACCTCTAAACAACATAGATTACTGAAATTATTCATATTTGACATAATAAAAGGTTAAAGGTTTACATACCTGGTTCAGGGTGCAGAATGAGGACAATTGCAAAGAGCAACACCACAGCCTTCAGCATTTTGATCTGGGGACTCAGCGATACAACTGATTTCTGTTTCTCTAGACCCTGTATAACCACTGTATTTATAGTCCTTTCCAACAGTTTAGCACACATGTCATGTGCATATTACTTTAGTTACCTTGCAGCATCCGTGGTTTCATAAGAGAACTGGATGAACTAATTTTATCTGGCAATTTTATTGCAAAAGTGTAGCTGCCACATGCATTCTTTTTTGTAACAATTACATGACCTTTTTCCTTTTTTCTCCATTTTAGGATGATTCTTAGCTTTGTTTTGTTATTTTCATGTTTCTCACATTTTCTGCATTCATTGCATTTAGCAGGTAATATATCTATTTGAATATATGAAGCTTCATAGCAAGGCAGTCAGATGTTACAAAGGAGGCATGCATTATATGTGTATGATATTTATTATTCACTACTTTGACGAGACACTTAATTAGGTTATAGTACTTTTTATTTGCTTATCATATCTACTCACTTAGTAATGTTGTAGATAGTCTGTTCCAAGTGGGTCTTTGGCAGTTATGGTGAGGTTCTTTCAGCCTGATTGTCTGATGGAAGATTTCAGGGAAAACCATTTAATAAAAGTAAATGTACAGGCCCTTGTGAAGTGGAAGCAAGCCCCTATACCTAATATCTAACATCCTCTTAAGTCATGCAGTGTCATGGGGGAGTTATGAAATTTACTGTAACACTACATCAGTCATCTACCCGCGGTGGTGCAGCGGTAGCATTGTTGCCTCACAGCAAGAGGTTATCCCGTTTGATTCTCGGCTGGAGTGCGGGGAGTGCCCTCTGTGTGGAGTCTGCATGTCCTCCCCGCAGTTGGGTGGGCGTTTGAAAGACATGTGTAAATGGGTGTGCCTTCGTTGAAGGATGAATGTTGAGCTGGCACCTTGGCATTCGTCAAAATCTACTGCCAATCATTAGCAGACCGGAGTTCTGCTGTGGTAACCCCTAACCGGGAAAAGCTGAAAGACAACAACTACATCAGTCATCTGGGATTTGGTAGGTTGCAGATATTGCCTTTCGAAGGTACATAAAACAAAAATAATAAGTCACAGTACAACAAAAACATACTATAAAGTTTGCCATAAGATAAATATATTCTGATTTACATTAAAACCTTAAGGTTTAAAGAAAAGAAAAGCAATATGCCTCTCAGGTTTAACAATTATCTGATCATACTGTATACATAAAATGAGCAAGATAGTTCCTTGAAATGAATGGGCATTCTCAGAAATGTATTTGTTGAAACTTTTCACTTTTGAAAGCACTCTGTGTAAAAAATGTAATGCACAAAAGTTGATATACACAGACTGAATGACAAAGACACAGGCTGACAGACACAACTACAGACACACAGACACACCCAGTACACACACACACACACACACACACACACACACACACACACACACACACACACACACACACACACACACACACACACAGACACTTGTACAGCTGTGGCATATTTTATTAATCATAGGATTCATTCAAAACTATTTGATGTATCCATACCGCTCAACTGTCCAGATTTTCACAGAATGTCTAGATTTTTGCCTCATATCTTTGTGGTTTTCTGGATTTTTGTGGCAAATCAGTGAGGACTGAATTCATTAAATAATGACAGGCATTTGAGTTTCAGAATTCATATCCTTCAGAGAATTTGTGGTAAGAAAAGACCTTTTATTCTAACAACTTTCTAAGCTTATGAGAGCAATATTAAAAATGCACCCCTACTTTTGGGGCTTTGTCCCCTCATTATTTTTCACTTTGTCCAGATTTTAAGAAGTCGAGAGGTACTGATGTATCCCCTGTGAAATGATTTTTACTTGGTGATTTCTGTTCATGACATGGACATTTCTTGCAGATTTAAATAATTAAGTAAAATGGAGTCTGTCTGATGAGACATTTGTTCCTATTTCTGATGCAGTGCAAATGTGAGAAGGAAGTTATGTATGCCATCGATGGACCAAGAAAAAGAAGATTTTGCTTGTAGATAAATCCAAACTTTAAAATGACTAAGCACTTTCATCTTAGCATACATACAAAGAATTCATCAGAGTAAAGTGCTGCAAAAGTAAATGTCTTTAAGTAAATAAGAACAACCAATCAAGATCCAACCAATCACGATTTTAAATTTCAAAATGAAGCATTGTATAGGCTAAAAATATAAAGCACATTTACATACAAAATATATACATAAATAAAAAATGCTGAAGCAGTTGAAAATATAAAGACTTAAAAATGATTTCAAAGAATGTTAACATAATAACACAGAAAAAGCCCTTTTCTTGAAAACAAAAGCCAAAGATAGGGCATCATTAATATCAGGGGCAACCAAGGCATTCAACCCTCAGCTGCCATGTGAGTTCTTTGTATTCCAAAAGTAATTCCAAATCTTCTTTAAAATTTTCAACCACTACCCAATCTAAAATGAAAACTGCAAATTTTGTAAAATTGGGGCAATAATAGGCTCTCATTAGTTAACTGGTCCATCCTGCAACACCTTCCACTCAATGACGCAATTATAGAATTCAGCCATACTTTCCTCAATATACTTAACTCCCTAGTACCATTGAAGAAAATTAGGATAAAAGCTAACCATGCCCCATGGCTCACAAAAGGCATACACTCCCTTATGAAAAAAAGAGATACCATTTGGAAACAATGGCTAAAAATTGAATCCACTATGCTACTCAAAATATGCAAAGAACTAGTATGATGCCCAATCTACCCACCATTCTAACCCAAAAAGTTCTGGCACACCATTAATAAAATCTTCCACTCTGGAGGACGTACTACCCCCTAACTCCTACCCTAACAATACACCTCAAGAAACTGATATACTACTTAAATCTTACTTCATTTAATATATCAGCAAACTAACCCACACTGACCAAAAGAAAAATCCTCCTCCCACCTCTTCCACTAATACCAATGCCAGCTCTTCTCTTTTAAACCAGTCTCCACTGCTTATATACAATCTCTTCTGCTTAAACTAAAACCATGTTCCCTCTCTTCTGATAACCTACCTCTTCTCCTTCTTAAACTTGTAGCTGACTCTATAACTTATCCTATCTCAATACTTGGAAACATATCAATCCAAGAATCTACTGTCCCTGACATTTGGAAATCTTTCTACACCATACCACTACATAAAGGAGGTAACTCCATCAATCCTTCTAATTTTAGACCCATAGCCATTCTGTCCCCAATCTCTAAAATCCTTGAAAAATGCATACGCAATCAGCTTCTCAAATGCCTAATTCAGGAAAACCTTCTGACCCCCACTCAACATGGTTAGTACTTTCACTGATACTATTGCAAAGGATAGAGACAAAAAACTACTGGTGTCCTGCCTATTCCTAGACTTCTCAAAAGCTTTTGATACTGTTTCTCAATCTAAGCTACTAACTAAACTATCTAATCTCAACCTCTTCAGCTCCACTATTCTCTGTTATCCAGCTATTATACTAATAGGTTACAGTCAGTCAGATGGCAAACAACGTGCTCCCCCTTTTTACCTATCCAGACAAGGTCCCCCAATGCTCTATTTTAGGTACTCTTCTTTTCAACATCATTACTAGCAACCTCCTCTCATAGAGCATAGCATTGTGATGTTAGTAATGATAAGGTCAAATGTACTTGATCCTCTCACGCTGGAAATTTAGTCTAGTGAATTTGCATTAATGATGTCTATCAAGCACTGAGCATACCTGTTTTGTAACAGTTTAAGAATTCCAGTTAATATATGGAAAATTAAAATCCCCACATATAATAGTGTATGTATCGATAGTAAGCCACTCCAGCTTATTTAGGTATACCTCATGGATTGTGGGTGACATAGATGGTGTTCTATAGTTAGCCAGGACATGGTAAGGGGTCCTATTTACAGTTACTAGGATTTGAAGGATGTTTGTGGTCATAATCTAGCTGTATAAGTCTAAAGGTGAAAGACTCATGGAGGTGTATGAATGCACAGCCTCCTATTACAGAGATACTCTCAGAAGAGGATCAGAGCATGTGATGACCATTGATTCCTGGTTGGAAAGGCATATTGTCCATGCTTCAGTAATGACACAGAAGAAGGCTTCTAAAATTGTAGTTACACCTTAGGCTTACAGAATTGGGCAGCACCATATATATATATATATATATATATATATATATATACTGTCCTCCTGAATTGATTTGGTTAGGTTGGTAGATGGAGAAGGATTACACTGCTTAAAAAAGGCACTATGGAGTAGAGAAAGTCCTGACCAATATACAAAGACCTGGAGGTGAAATGTGCAGGCAATTCCAGACAAATTAGATAGGACATCCAACCATCTCCCACCAGGCCGATACACACTGGATCCCCCTGTTTTTGTACTGAAGAATCATTTGCAATAATACTACCCAAGACTGGTTTGTTTCTTCTAGCCTTGGATATATACTATGAGCTCTATCATGCCAATCTTCATATAATCTGGGGATGTATGCTTCAAGTCATTCACACTGACATAAACAGTAACCATATTGTAAGTGTATCTGCTGTGATGGGACTTGAAAGCCCTAGATACTTGCAGTATCCTGACTCCTGAAAGGACACCTCATCATCACCCCATCTTTACCAAGATGATGGAGTAACTGTGTCTGTAACTATTTCTGGGACATTCCCTGTGTCGTAGATGGCTCACGATACCTTAAGGGTTCAGATAGACTGGTAGGATGGCTCCTTTGTTTTGCGTTTGACATAAGCAATGATTGCAGTGTACCATGAGAAGTTACATTATGCAACTGCTGAGAAGTTTGAGAGTGAGTTTTCCACATCATTAGGATTGAGGACTGACATCTAAAGTATATAAGTGTAAGTGTTAGTGTGTTTCTTTTACGGTGAATGAAATGCAGGCAAAAGGTGGATGGGAGAACCAAGAGCCTCTTCGGTGCTATGTGTAAGTTTGTATGAGAGACTAACCTCAGATCTATAGTAGGTATTTCTACCTCTCACATGTGTAGTGAAGGTAGAAGTAAATAGTTGTCAGTGAGCACTAAGCAGTAAGAGCACTGCCTTAGGGAACCTAGCGCTAACACGCTGGCAACAGAGGATGAAAAAGTGGTCTGCAGACCTATGTTCTCAGAATAAAGTGTTGATGCTGTCTGATTTGTATCTAGCTGACTAGGGAATTTAACCACATTAGGTTAACTTAGGACCAAGAAGAGGTGTTTACTGACCAGAGAAAATAATGGACACATGTAAAGTTGTACTTTGGTCCATCCTGCTTGATGCAGTGCTCTGCTTTGCTCTGCATAGTCAGATGGGAGGGGGTTCAGGTACTGGGAGATGGCAAGGTGCCACTTGCTGCAGTAAAGTAGTCTTTAGCTTAGCTGGGTAGTGAAGGTTGTAGCTGGATGTAGCACTTTGCATCATGGAGGCAATGCTTGACCAACCAAGTCCAAATTAGTGGAACTGAATGGTGCGGATAAAGAAGAGACATTGAGGCTAAAGTCCTAATTTAGTTTCAGTCACTTGCCTCTGTGATGTGCACTGTGCCCCACCACTGCACAATGTGCAGCTAAGCTTAAAGAAGCACTAGTGAGTACACAGCAGCACAATGTAAAGAAAGCAAGAAAAATCAAAGTAGCCTGTCAGTCAGAGAGCAGCCCATAATAAAGTTATCCGTGATTAAGCATGTAGAAGTGCAGAACTATTACTTTATCTCACAAAATAACAACTGCAGCACTGCTCAAAAATGTTCTCCAAACCATTAGACCTGTTAAGCTGTGTCCAAAGGTTTATAGGTTGGTACTAGGCTATTGGCCCTTGGGCCTATACAAGCCCAGCCATAACAATTCCCTGGCTATTTCTTCCTACACTAATTACTTCCCTGGACCCCTGTCTAGCAGGGCAACTGACATAATCCCAGGGGTGAATTTCCTTTTTCCTATCCAGTTGTCAAGGTTCCTTTTGAAGAGGGTCAAAGAGGCGCTCTGCTTGACATGTATAGGCAGTCTATTCCACAGTCTGGGAAGTCTCTGGGTCAGGAACCTATCCCTCCAGCATGTTTTGTTTATTGTGATGACAAGGTTTAGATCCCTGTAGCGTGTGGCTTTGAGGGATTGGGATTTCTTTAAGTATAGCATGTCCAACAGCTCTGGGCTTGACATGGCCTTGTATGTTAAGAAGAGATTGCCTCTGAGTAGACAATATGCGACAGAGTATAGCTGGAGTTTTTTAAGGCAGTCAGTGTAGGGCATCTGCTTTAGGCCTGTGATTCTTTTAGTGAGGTATTTCTGCGGCCTTTCTAGTTGTTGCAGATGTCTTGAAAGGTACATACCTAATGGGGCGCTGTATTTTATAATGGGTCTAATGAGGGATGAGTACAGTGGGACAATGACCTCCTTTTTTCTGGATGAAAAGCCCTTAGTAATGAGGTGTGCCACATAGAAGGATTTCCTGACTGTTGTGGTGATGTGGTTATTGATGGTGAGACCACTGTCTACCTGTGTCCCTAAGTCTCTTATCACACTTTTGGTGTTTAGTGTACTGCCACCTATGTGGTAATTCACGGGTACATGTTTTTTCCCAAAGGGGATAACTATACATTTCTTGGCATTGAACTTGAGCCCATGGCTTTGGCACCAAGCATCTGTTTCTGTGAGGCCCTTTTGTAGAGTATCCGCATCATTTAGGGACTCAATAATGGCTCCCAGTTTGCAGTCATCTGCAAACTTTGTTAGCCAGAGTCCCTTAGTGTTGGCATGTACTTCAGAGAAGTAGATGCCAAACAAGAGTGGTCCTAGGACTGAACCCTGAGGTACTCCACTTGTCACTTGTCTGGAGCTGGATTTGGAGTCGGCTGCTTTTACAGTGTGGGTTCTGTCAGTAAGCCAGTTGCAACCTATCGAGTGATGTAGGGATTAATGCCCAGCTTAGTAAGTCTATCTTTGATGAGGGATGGTGTCAAAGGCCTTGACGAGGTCCAGATAGGATGTGTGGACTGCCTTACCCTCATCCACAGCTCTGGAGACTGACTTGAAGAAGTCAATCAGGTTCCGGAGACAAGATTGGACCTTCACGAACCCAAACTGGGTGGGGTCCAGTGTTTGATAGTTGCCATTGTCTTTGCTTATAAGTTCCATGATAATATGTTCCATGGCCTTGCAGATCAGGCTCATCAGACTGATGGGGCAGTAGTTCCTGGGATCCAAGGTGGATCCTCCCTTATGGAGTGGGCTAACTGTAGCTGTGCGCCACTCAGTGGGCACAAAGCCTGAGGTGAGGATATGATTAAACATGACACTTAGGTGAGGTGCCAGTTCATTTTGTAGTTCATGTAGTACACAGCCTGGGATGTCATCTGGTCCCATGGATGCTATATTCTTAGCTTTGGAGAGTGTGTTTTTTACCTGTGTGGCCATTATTACCAGAATTTGGCAATCTTCCTGTACTGAGATGGGCTGTTTAGGGGGTGAGAGAGGGGTGAAGTTGGCACTGAACCGATCTGCCAGGATATTGGCAATATCCTTGGAATCAGTATATTTAATGCCATTCTGTTGTAGCTCAGAGTAGATCTGCACATTACCATTTAGATTTTTGACATAGTTATAGAATGCCTTGTGGTTGTCTTTGGAATCTTTGCCAATTTTATTTTCGTAACTAGCTTTGGAGGATTTTATGAGGGATCTCAGCTTCTTACTGAGGCTGGTAAGGGAGTTTTTTGCATCTTGGGATATTCCTCTTATCTGCAACAGTTTCTTCCTTTTGTTGTAAAGTTTGTTTATGGCAGGGGACCACCAGATTGGCTTCCTTTTTCTGGAGTAGAGCATCTTGGTTCTATTTGGGAAGGCATGATTCATGCATGAGTGGATGTGCTCTTACAGTGCCTTAGTGTAGGATTCAGCAGTCGAACTATCAGTTCCCGTCTGCATGGGTGTCATGAAGTTTGTCACTTCTGACTTGAGTAGCATGAAGTTGGCTTTGGAGAAGTTTTTTATAGAGGTTTCCTTTCTGGGGGGGGGGGATGTGGATGTTAAGGGTGATTAGCTTATGGTCAGACCTGACTAACAAGGGGATGACCATAGGTGTGGAGCATCAATTTTCCATGTTGGTAATGACCAGATCTAGGATATTTGAGCTCCTGGTGGGACTATGGATTAGTTGATCCAGGCCGTTGGGATTTATGAATTCCAAGAACCATTGGGCAAAGGTGTTGGTACACAAGTAGTTTTCCCAGTTAATGGCAGGGTAGTTGAAATCACCCAGTATTAGGATGTTTGGTTGTGTCTTAATATTTTCCAGTATGTTTAGAAAGGTGTAGTGAGAATCTTGGGGCATGGTGGGGGATCTGTAGCAAGCTACAATTTGGATTGCAGTCTTACCTAGTGTTAGTTGCACCTGGAGAATTTCATACTCATTGTGTTGGGCAACTAGCCTGGTGGTGTGAATATCCTTGGTGAATATGGACACTCCTCCACCTTTAGTGTTTCAGTCCTGGTTTGGTGGCCGACAAGTGTGGTAAGAGTTGTAGCCTAGTACTGCAGGGGTGCTCTCTGGAGCCTTGAACCAGGTCTCAGTTACTGCACAGATATCAATGTTCTCCATTTTTAGGAGTGCCTAGAGAGAGTGCCTTTTTAGGTTTAGACTTCTAGCATTGAGTATCATTACCTTCAGATTTTGCATGCTTGTACCTGTTACGGTGGTGGTTTTGTCCTTTGAACTTTGCCTAAAAAAGGCACTATAGGGGTGGCAAGAGCCTATATTAGAGAAATGGCAATGAAATAAAAATGAAAATGAAAAATAAAAGTAACTACTTCTCTGATCCTGTAGGGACAATTAAAGAGTGAACTCTGTTGTAAATAGGTCACAATGATTTTTTGGTAATGGCTTAGTTATCCAGCTAAGAGCACCGAACTAAGTGGAGAGTAATTGCTGTCAGTGATTAAGCACCCAGAGCAGCAGTGATATTTCCTTTGGTAATAAGATAGTTACTACAGCAGTGTTCTAAAAGGTCCCCCAGTCACTAGGAAAACTGACTTTTGCCCAAATTAGCAAATACAGTAAAAACAGTAAAAAGCAGTTATCTTTACATGTGTAATGATAATGAAATACAATAAGCATTGCGGCAGATAAGAGTTGCATCCAGTGCATAAAGGTCACAGATTGTTTTCAGCATTCTGAAAAGTGTATTTAAAAGGTTAAAACATTAAAGGAACAGCACTGGGAACTGACAGCAAAGCAAGATAAGCGGGTTTATTGTGGACAAGAAAGGTGTCTTATAATGCCACTTGAATGATAGAGACTAACACCACAGGCAGAGGTGGTTATTTAGGTGAAAATGAGTGTCTGGCACTCTTTTCTTTTGAGAAGCATTTGCATATTTAGGCAATAATTTATTTATGTTTTATGATCAATATTATTGTCAGAGAGATGGTGTAGCCATGGGTACCCCCTGTGCCAACATCTATGCCAACTTGGTATTGGCACAGTGGGAAGCTACCCATGTTTTATACAATACATGCCCATGGAAGGCAAGTCTGAAAGTATACCATTGATTTGTGGATGATATATTTATTTTGTGTGGGGGAGTGGGCACAACTGAAGAATTATTGTCATCTGTCAATTATTTGGAAAATACAACAGATTTTTTTACATTTTACTGTTAGTTACTCTGCTGAATCGATATATTTTTTAAATGTGAAAATTTATAAAGATGTGACTGGCAAATTATAAACTAGAATGTGTAGGAATAGTTGCTAGAGAAATAATATGTTGACTTTGGATAGCTTGCACCCAAGGCACATTTTTGATAATGTACTAAGTGGGCAGAACCTAAGAGTTTTCACATTATGCAGTGAAGACAATATATATAAAAATGTGTTAAATAACATGCAAAATATATTTGCTAGTCATAGGTATCCAGCACAAAGAATTAAGAGAACAATAGCTAGGATGAAAGGTTGGAGAAGGAATAAAAGTAAAGCGTGGTTTAAAGGCAATGCAGGCAATATTGACAATGGTACTATTGTAAATGAACAAAAATTGAATAATAATTTATCTGTAAGAGTGAATTTGCATTATAATAGTGATATTGATGTTATTTCCCAGGTGATTAGAAAAAATTGGAAGGTTTTACACACGGACGATAAATTAAAAGCAATAGTAGCCCCCCACCCCAGATACACTTACACTAACAGCCAGAATTTGAAACATATTTTATGTAGGAACATACTTCCCAACAAGCCTAATGCACACAAGACAAAACTAGGAACTTTTAAGTGTAGAAAATGTAAGGCATGTCAGTATGTTAAAACAAATAATATTTTTGCACACCCTGTGTCAGGCAGGAGGTATATACCCAGGCTACATGCAGACTGCAGAACTAAAAATGTGGTGTATTTAGCTGAGTGCACACCATGCCAAGCCTTCTATGTTGGAAAAACTAATAGAATGTTAAAACAATGTATATTGCAGCATATGAGTGATATTAGATTATGTTTTATTTATTTATTTACATTTGTTGACCGGGAGTGTTTGAGAAGTAATGCTTTATATCAAGATATAGAAATAAATAAAGAACATAGGTTTCAGTTCATGGTGCTGTGTATGCAACAAGAGGGTACATTGTACACAGTACTGAGTTAGCTGAATTATAATGGATAACTGAGCTACAAGCTAACCATGCACCTGTGTTAAATGGCTACATGCCTTTAAAACTCCTATTGAAGGGGCGTAGGTTGTGCTATTGACTTTAATTGGTTAACAGTTATTAAACATGGCTGATTTTAACTGCTTTTAGATCTGCTAAAGAGCTAATGCTCAAAAGCACTTACATGTATTTTAAATAAAAGTTTATAAACGGTCGTGGTGACTCCAGTGGGTCTTCTTTTTATCATTGTTCAGATATATAGGTACCATTTCACTTATGAAAGGTAAAGGTAAAAGCTAAAAGAATAAAAAGGTGTTCTGCATCAGAGGGATGGGATCTGCATGAATATCCGCACAAATAGGAATACGTCTGCATACCTTATGCCACAGTAGTGCCACAGTGGTGTACTACTGGTACGGTGGCAGAGAAGGGCCCTCAAAAAGCACACCATAGAATGAGATTCAATGTGTGCATGCAATAATAACTAAATAAATTAATTAATAGATAGATAGATAGATAGATAGATAGATAGATAGATAGATAGATAGATAGATAGATAGATAGATAGATAGATAAATAAATAAATCACCTAATTATCTAGCTGTCTATCGATCTATCTATAGATTGGTAGCAACAGATGCAGATTAAAAAAAAACTGCTAATTTTTATAACCACTAGGTGGCTGCAAAATATAGACAGTTGTTGGTAAACAAATTTACCCATTTCATGAAAAAATACAATATTAAGTGCATGTATCTGTGCATATGCATGGTCATTTAAGGTAAATAATTTGCCTAATGTGTTAACTAATAATGTTACTTGCTTCCCATGCTTAATAGATAAGCATATTGACTTAACGACACATTTATACAGGTTTTAGTGAATGACTGGAGTTTAAAATCTCCTTCAGAGTGAAGTTCAAAAAGTTATGGTAATTACCAAACAGCTGTAAGATCACATATATCCTAACACTTTTTTTTGTTTGTTTTTCTTTACAGTGGAATAACTATGCTACATTACAAACCAAAGTAAAACATTTTATTTTGAAATCTTTTATTTTGGGATTAAAACTTTATTGAATGGTGTTTCCCACCTAACAATCAGATGAAAGTTGCTAAATACTGTGCAAGTAAATGGAACCTATTGTTTCCTTTTGTGATGTAGGCCATTTAGTGTGGCCATAGACTTATTGTAGTCAACTTCTAGTTTGATAAGGCTTGTCCATGCAATTTCATATGTTAAGCATGGTTACCATTCAAACACATTCAGGGCACATATTTAGGAATTTTCTTTTTGTTATCATGACCAAATTATCCACATTTATGCAACTCATATTTAAATGAACTCACAAGGCAACTGGTACTTTTTAAATAATTTATTAACTAAGTAAGACCACTGGACACAAGTGTCCCTTTTTAAGTAATTTGAACATATATTTAGGTGTAGAAACCAAATATATTTCAAGGCATTTGTATTTTTAGACTAATAAAAGATTAAGCTTTGATAGTGATACATTTCAGGACCCACCAGAATACTAGAGACATTAAAGCAACTGCAGTTTACAAAATTTTAATACCAAAAGAAGAGTGTACAACTCTTATTAGAGGTTTAGAAGTGACTATCTCTGTTGTAAAACAATTTGGACATCTTAAGTTATTTTCTGAGATTTTTCAATCCTATTTAATATAATCTAACCGCTATTTACTTCTGGACATTGCTGGATACATTTTATGTGATGATTAACTAGTTTCTTGAGTAGGGATGGCTATAGGTGATCATGAAGCCCATTGAGGAGTAAGTCCAATACATTCCAATGCAATCTTATCAACAGTAATTAATAACTGACAAAAATAAATATTCAGAGAACACTTTTGAGAATGACAGTATTCATAAGTAAGTGCATGGCAAAGAGTCTGCACACTGATATATGCCTGGCCAGCAATGAGAAAGTTATCGAAGGTGAGAAAATAAAGCCTGTACCTTGTGCCTATCAGATAAACATGTTAAAATGGTAACAATAACTCTTAAACAAAAATGCCCTACCCAAACTTTATGGAATGCTGGTATCAGTTATTTAAATATAACAAAAGAAAATCAGACCATAGAAAATGGAAAAAGAAGATTTTGTTGATAAGGATGACTGCCTTTAGGGATACCAAAAAAATGGCAAGAGGAGGTTGGAATTTATTTGGAGAAAACTGGCAAAGGAGCCAAGGCATTAGGAGGAAATAACTAGCGAGGGAAAGGTAATAGCATGGGAAGAGGCCAAGAAGACATTTAGACTGCAGGCTAGAGAACGCCTTCCCTATCAGACATTGATGTCAGAGTATAGGCAAAGAGGAAGGAATATGGGAATTCTAAGAGAAAGACCTGCTCTGGTAGACGTTTTGGTTGAATCTAAGACAGAAGCTGCTAATTGTGATGCCCGTGCCCTGGCCCAGCAATCAAGGCGCCTCAATCCTCACCACTAACACCAGAGAGGGCATCTCATATGAGAGGAAAGGATAACAAATACACACAGTAAAGTGCAATTTCCCTTAAGAGCACACAGAGATCACAGTCAGTCTGGGGCTTGTCGCTCCCTTTCTCCCCAGGTCCCCAGTAAGACTCCCCACTGGCACAGTTATAGGGTCCAGATCTCAGCCAGCTGGGCAAGCTAAAATCCACAGCACCCTCTCTGTCCAGCCAGTGCTTCATGTCCCTGCCCAAGTTACTGACATACACATACTTTGAGATAAGAGTTTATACAACAACACAGACACTTCTGGGGAAGGCTGGCACAGGTTCCTCAGCTGTGCCCCTTTTACCCAGACTATACAGTAATACCACTTGCCACCACCCAGCTAATATTTATCATCTACCCAAAGGTCCCTTAAAAGGGTTTCCAATTATTACTGTGCAATATTATTATCCAATTGGTAAGTATGACTAATCAGTCAAAGTTTATTTGGAGTGACTTGGACAGTAAACTCTATAAATATGCAATGTACTCTAGAGCTTAAATTATCTCTACACAAACCAGCCACAGTTAAAAGGTTTTAAAATATTTAATAATAAATAATTAAAACCACAGGACAATACATTCTACTACACAGTCAGTGCTAGTCAAGAGTTCAGAGATCACACAGAACACTTAAAATAATTCAGTAGTACAGTTCTGACATCACAGAAAAACACTCAGTCTAATATTTCTAGTTTCTAGCTATTCCTAAAAGAAAACACACTTCTAAAATAACTTACTTACATAGAACAAGGCAGAGTGCTGTAAGTTGGATGATCAAGACAAAAATACTCAATGCCTTCTGGTTCTCTCTGTTTAAATTGAAACTGCAGTTCTGATAAAACATTACATCATTTCACACTTTCCTGGTGTTCCCAGGCTGACAGAAATTGCATTTACATTATTTTACACTTAGGCAGAAACCAGAGCAATAAAGGATATTTCACATATAAATTCTGGTCATTAACTTTAGCCTTAAAGCTATAGGCAGGAAGCCTTCATCTAGCCTAGCCGGAGCCAAATTGTAAACATCAAAGGCAGTCATGAAATAATTTTAATTTCAAAGGATCAACAAGAAATGCTTGACTTAGCTTTCTTTACAGCAGAGGGCACTGTTGCCACATTGTTTTAAGTTCAACATTTCACATCATATTCTTTCATTTAAACAAACAAGCTTGTAGTTCAACATTCATATTTACAAATGATAGAATTATCTGCACAATTCTATCTGGCTAGGCTGGCAGCCTTCACCCATCTCTACCAGTCTTCACACTATTAAAAATGGATAATTAGTATTGCATAGAAAATGTTGCATGATAACTATAACAACTAATCAGAGGAGGTTAGAAAAGCTTGGGAAGAGAGGCTGGATAAGCAGTTCACAAAGAAGCAATGAAAGGACATACTCTATGTATGGCTCCCAAATATGCATCAAAGTATAGAAGATTTAGGAGTTTTGCTTGGCAGTATTTGCATAGACATTTTTATACCCACAAGCCGATTCCAAAGAATGTTTCCTCAGGGAGATGCCAAATGTAGTAGGTGTGATGGGGAAGAAGGAAGTAACTGAGAACATATGTTTTGGGAGTATAATGAGTTAGCAGACTTTAAAAATTCCCTACAGAGTACTCTTGTCAGAAATATTGGGTGAGCAAATGGATGTAACGAAGTAATGATTATTTTTTGAGCTGGGATACAAGATCTGAATTGACTATATATTGTAAGGCCTTGTTAAGTTTAATTCTGGTGGCTGCCAAAAAAGTAATAGAAAACTGAAATCAAATTCTAAACCAACTATATTTGAAGTATTACTTATTGTAACATAGATAAAAGATCTGCAAGTGTGATTGTTAGAAAAGAGTAGGAGCAAATTACATAGAAAATATGGAAATTACAAAATAAAGTTTTGAAGGATGGGAGAGGTTTAATAGAAGGCAGGAACTGAGCAATTTATGTAATGTTAGATTGCCGATGGCTGCACAAAAGAATATACGTGATGCGTAATGCTTGTATCTGGGGGCATATAAATATGGTTTGTTTGTTTCTTTTATATAAATGTATGTTTGCCTATGTCTTAAGCAATAATTCAGTAAAGATATTAAAAAAATCCCCCCATGTACCTTTAAAATAAAATGATATACAATTATTTAAATGGTAACAATTAACCAGTTACTTGCCCTTCAACAGGCAAACACCATGCAGGTATAGACATACTTGTAAAAAGGTATAAACTTTAAGCTAAAAAGTAAGCCATCAGTCACAAGTATTCATGGTCAAATTAAAAGGATCTTTACATATAAAATAAATAAGTTAAGGCATTTCCTTTACAAGTAAAAATGTAAACAGTATAACTTATGCACAAGGATATAAAAACAAAAATGACATAAAGAATATGTGAAATGTTATCAAAAGCTGTATATGCAAAAAGTAGGTTATGTTATAAAGAGAAAGAATACCTGAGGTTTTATAAAAGAGTGTGACCTTTCCAAACGGATGCAATCATAGATGCAAGTGTTAGTGGCTCCATTTTCTTAGCAGAAAAAAGATAAAGCAAATGCAGCTGTCCCCAAAGGAACACATTGTCCTGGTATGAATGCAGAACTGTTTTGTCTTTTCGTGGATACTTTAGTAATCCCAGTATTAGAATTGCTCCACTAATCTCAGCACTACATGTAACTAAATCCATTGTCTACCTTATCAACCATCCAGGTTCTCTAACCTGGAACACACACACAAAGAATCTGCCTAAAGATGACATTTGCTGCTGAACATTGATGTGAAAAAGTCTATACCGCAATACTAGCTTATAGAATAAAGGCAACTTTGTCAGAGATTATTTGTCAGCCATGCAGGATTTGACCCAAGAAGATATAGTAGTGGTTGCATCATAACTTTTATAACATTTATAATTTACTGCAATGTCTTTGCACCACCGTCAGCTTTCATGGCTGACCTTTGAAAATGTTTTTGATACAGTCATATGGATAATCATGGAGATAATGATATTTGTCTCAGTGTGTATTCAAGCAAAGACATGCATTTTAAGGTTCTGTGTGCATAACTTTTATTTAATGGTGCCCTTTAATTACCTTTCAGCCTACACACAGGCATTAGGCACTGATGCCTGTTATTTCCTACATTATTCTTGCTGGTTACTGAGCCAAATAGATGGTTAAATAAGTCCATGCAATTACAGGGACAAGCATTACACTGGATAGAAGCAAATACTTTATATTTGTAGATGATTGTTTAACACTTAGGACCAGAGGGTGAGAAACATTTTACAAGCATTCTCACTTATAACAGATCTGAGGGCAAGCAACAATAAGACCTGTGAAGACTGCAGCATGCGCTTTTGAATCTTCTTACTGGGTTTCAACCTTTCTGTGGATGGTAGTACACTCTAAATCCCATAGCATTTTCCAACACAAGAAGCATTCACTATTTTGGTCTGAAACATGAGGAAATTATGGGAGAGCTAAAAACTTGGGTTTAGGGATAGAAAACCATCATTGTCAGTTCTGGGTAGAATTGTAATTAAAATGTTTGCTAATCCCCATTGTTTTACCATTTAGGCATCTGCATTTCACTGCAGTGGACAAATGGCAGGCAAAATTAGCTAAGCTGCTACAGCAATGTATATGAGATCATAAGAGAAGAGCTGCTAGATTTGTAGTGCACAATTCTCTTATCAAAACTTGGTTTTGGTCTACCCAGCTGTGGTTTTTACTTGCAGACCTTTTCTTTAAGCTATCTTTTTTCATATAATTATGGATATATATCCCATATAGACCCAGTTAGGATCCATATTTCTTCATTCCTGCATCCCTTGGACCTTTGATTGTATAAATTGTCTTTAACAAATACCTGAAATCATAGCAGTACCTAGTAGTTTCCATCCAAGCACTTGGAACACTGGAAAATTTGTATAAATCCTTCAGCTGGGAAAATGTTTGAAACTCAGTGATCCTGTATGGGTCTGCCCTGCATAAGTGCTACAACACTATAAAATAGGGGTGGAGAGAAGAATAAAGTGATTGTATGACTGATATGCGAGCTATGTGAGTGTACACTCTTCTACATCTCCTCACTGTGGGTTGGTCAGCAGCATTCACATCCTCACCACCCTCAGCCTCTTCCACAAGTTGTATAATAGCTATTGCAGCCCCTATCATTTTGCTGTTGTGAGTGTTAAAAGTTCCCTGCTTGTTTACACCGGTGTTGTAGGTTGTGGGAAAACCAGAGGGGAAGGTGTTTTGCTTAGTTTATAGTAGTGTTCTGGGCTGGGCTGGTCTGCTGCCTGTGTAATTGGCTAATTCCAATACATTTTACCTGCCAGCTAAGCTAGTTCTCCTTGATTACCTTCCTACTGCTGTTTTCCCTTCCTATTGCCTTCCTGTTTAAACCAGTGTGTGCGCCAAACAGAGTGCTCAAATGTGCACACTGTTGCTGTTTCCAGGTTTCACCTCTTTTTCTTCAAGTAAATCCTGGTGCGGGGCATGCACACCCACTTAGACTTTGTAAAGAGTGCTATGCAGGTTTAGAGACACCCCCTAGCTAAGCTCTGCTAAGCAAGGAGCAGACCCAGGCCACAGGGCTCCAATCTGCTTACAGTATGCCTGGCACACCCCCCATGATGTCACCTAACTCCTAGGCTTGCACCAGACTATTCCTACTCTTACATGGTTGAGACCTGACCCACATGCTGGGGAAAACTGGGATTCACTATCCTTCCCCTCATTTGTATAGGATTGCCTGATAATGCATAGTTACATGTCTCACACTGAGCATCCCCCCTTAGCAACCACTACTCACTGGATGGATTGTCTTCTGCCTGCCATTGAATTGCATGGCAGAATACTGATTTTAGTTAGGATGCTTATTTTAGGTTTATTTTATTATTTTCCCCCTATCCCATTTGTGCTGCCCTGTGCTTAAACAGCCGAGACAATAAAAAAATAAAAGTTGATTTTCTTATTTTTTGATTTGTTTGCAATGCCAGTTGCCTTATACTTGGCCATTGGCATGCTTCCAAAATGATATGCAGCCTTTATTTGGGGCTGTCACAGCTCCGTTTTTGATTTTGCAGGAATGTACTCGGTTACTATCCGAGTACATTTCTGCAGATTGCACTAGTCCTGCACGGATGGTCACAAGCTCCCTGGATCGAAAAATCACCTAATTTGCATGGATTTCACCTGCAAATGGGGCAATTTGCATAAAAGGGCTTCGTCCATGCAGGATTAGTGCAGGACCTCTTGTGCACACCCCTGCAGGCTGTTCCTGGATCGCACAGCAGACATATTGCCTGCTAGAGCTCCTGCACTGATCCTGCACATGCAGGGCATAGTGAATCTGGGGGCATAGATCTGCACTTTTTGTTTCAGAAAGCTGAGTGGCCTAGAATCAGGGATGACATGCTTAGGTTCATAGTGAAACTTAGTTGATGAAGATTATTTGTAAACTCTAAGGCTACTAGTAGATCATGACTTATTGGAGCTGAAATTAGGCAATTGTCCAGAAAGGAAATGTGAATGTCTTGATGCCTGCAGTGAGCAATTACTGGAGAAATGCATTTGTCTGGTGAAAACTCTTGAAGTAGCAGAGTCCAAAAGGTAAAGATGCAAACTGATAATGTAATTCCAATGCATACTATTTTAAAAAAAGGTCTGTGTTGCTAGTGAAAGGAAATGTGTAGATAAGCATATTTAAGTCTAGAATGACATACAGAGCTTGTGGAGAGAAAATAAGGAATACAATCTAAAATGTTAACATTCTGAATCTTGGAACCTCCAAGAATGTGTTAAGTATGGAGAGATCTAGAATGCATCCTCAGGACCTTTGTATTTTTAGTACCAGAAAAAGTCATTAGTAAAAGCTTTTACTCCATTGATCTATAGAAATGGGTTGTATGACCTTGTGCAGAATAAAGTCTGAATTGATTGAACAAATCAGGTAGTGTTGTTTTTTTGGAATCTATGGGACTTCTAACAGTGTAAGGAAGGATGCCCACTGGAGTTTGTTACCATTTTTATCATGTCTAGAACCCAAGGGTCTGCTGTAATAGATTCACATATTATAAGTAAAAGAAAGATCTTCCGTAGGATGTTTTAAGGCAGGCCATAGAGGGAAATTGGGAAAGTAGGGGGTTGAGAAGGTTATGCAGAAATTGTTTCTTTGAGAATTGTATCATTAAACCACATTATCCTATCTTGTTGGGTTGTATCGCAATTTCTTTTTTTAATGTTTGTTTTCCAGATTTTTGTTTTCTGGATTTGAATGGCTTAAAACACATCCTAAATTAACAGGATAGTGCCTTGAAAATTAGGAAATGGGAAGAGAAAGAGTTGGTTACCACCTCTCACTACTTTCCATTTTATATTTTGCTGTTTAAACCCTTCCACACAGATGATTTTATTTTATTTAATGTCTCATTTAAAAGTTGTGCTTTAATACCTTCAAGAAGAGATTGTAGTGTTAACCAGGCATACCTCTTCTTAACAGTATCAATGGCAGTTGCTGTAGAAACAGAAACCATAGCATTGTAACCACATTTAGTAAGATATTTAGCTACCTGTAATGGAGAATTAGCATGTCTAGGAGATTAAAGATCAAAGACACGAATACTAACAATGGTTTGATACATATTGTCTAAAATGGCCAACAAAAATGTTGTCATGTGAGTCTAACACTAGGGAACTTCCCCTACTCGCAATCAACATTCGCAGTGTTGTTGTATGTGAGTACCTGCACACATCCCTTTCCTAGCACAGACACAGCTGGGAGGATGGGGTGAGAGATGAAACATCAACAGAAGGGAGCAGAGGTGAATGCCAGCTCGGAGAGCGTAAACAGTGGAGCAGTAAAAGATTCATAAAAAGATTTTCAAAGAAAGATGTTTGATCAAACTGAGGAGACAGACAGAGATGAGTGTATAGTTACAATGCTCCAATCTGGAGGGTTGTGGGATGATATACTGCAAGAAATAGTTAGCCAAAGTGAGCAGGAGAATGAGGTTTTGTGAGAGGCGTTATGGAAAAAAAATAGATGAAGGAGATGAGAAACAATGTGTGAAGGAAGGAAGTAGCGGAAAAACAAGATGTACACAGAGACCATAGCAGCCACACAAAAAGCAGTGAAAGAAAAAGAAAAGATAGAGTGAAAAGAAAATTCATGGTAAGAATACAAAGCAAAATGTAACAGAAAGTGAACAGATACGATGTATGGGACAATGTAATTTTACCTTTGGAAGTAAAAGTGCAAGAGGTAAGAGCATTTATTTTAATTAGCAAAGAGACATTTTGTGACATTTTCTTTGAAACTGTAGAAGGTATGAAGATTTTTTTGTGAACATCAAAAAGGACAGAATGCAATCCTTGGAATGAATATATAATAAAAGCATTTTTTGACAGACTAAAAAGAAAGTGCACATACAGTTTTGAACTGAAGTAGAAGGAGAGACTTTAAGAAAAAAAAAAAAACATTTGTAAAGAAGTAATAGACATTTCAAAAGTGTATGACAATAGGGGTTTATGGACTTGGCATGGGACTATAAATAGTATTATTGAAAATGGAAATGCAGAAAACTGTACATATCTGAAGGGCTATAAATGTTTAAGGTAATGGGTGTTGTAAAATATTGGGGACAACCAAAGACATGTTACTTTTATGGAAAAGAAGGACATTGAATTAATGGTTGTGACAAAAAGAAATGTTATATATGTGGCAAAAAGGGCATGAAACAAGAAAATGTGAACTGGAATGGTATAAATGCAAAACATTGGACATTTATAGATGGATTATAAAGAAAGAGAATGAGTTAAGTATTATAAACCAGAGTGAAAAGAAAGAATGAGAAAAGACTGAAGGTGAGACAGAAACAGATAAAACTTCAGAAATTGGAGATGATGAAAAAATAATGAACAAGACGAATTAGAGACAGAGACAGAAGCTAGTGATGAAGAAAATATAAATTAAAAAATGGTAAGAGGGAAAAAGAATTCCATTGGTAGAAGAGTTAAAGATAGAAAAAGAAAATGTTAAGCCAGTAATACAGTGGAAAAGAAGAACAGAAATGGATAAAAAGAACTACTACCTTCAATTACAACAAACCTCCAAAAAGGAACCTAAAAAGTTGTGGGCCAGTATTAATAATCTCCTATCCCCAGGCCAGTCTATCACACCTAACCCTCAAGACTCTAACCCAGATAATCCCAGACAAATAGCCAATGACTTCAATTCATTCTTCACTAATACAATCCAAACTCTTGCTAGTCACCTAACTCCTGACCCCTCTAAGCTACTCTTACCTGCTTTAAATGCATCTCCTTCCTTTCATTTCCAACTTGTATCAACCTCCTTCATCTTATCACTGCTCAAAAAACTAAGACCTACCACCCCCTCTGCAGACAAACTTTCTGCTGAATTTTTACAAATAGGAGCCAATGCTATTTCCTATCCCATTTCTATACTGATAAATAGATCCATAAATGAAGGAATTTTCCCCTCTATCTGGAAGATATCTCACATCATCCCTCTACACAAAGGAGGTAAGTCTAATGACCTCTCTAACTTTCGTCCCATAGCACTTCTATCACCTATAGCTAAAATCATGGAAAAATGTATCCACAAGCAACTTCTTAACCACCTTCTACATCACAACCTACTTGCTAACTGTCAGCATGGTTTCAGACCCTCCCACAGCACTACCACTGCACTACTCTCCTTTACCAACTTGATCAACTATAACCGCAACAATAATTGCCTACCATCAGCAGTCTTCATTGACTTATCTAAAGCATTCAACATGGTTAACCATAAATTTCTTCTACACATACTAAAATTTCTCTCACTTGATTCTCTGTCCTTAACTTGGTTTACATCTTACCTAGAAAACCATCAGCAAGCAGTTCTCTGGAAAAATGTATTATCTAATCTCCTTCCTATTTCTTTAGGTGTACCTCAAGGCTCTATCTTAGGCCCCCTTCTATTTTCTATCTTTATTAATGACCTCCAATCAGCTATCCCAAACTCAACCTGCATACAATTCTCAGACGATTCTACTATAATCTGCACTGCTAATTCAGTAAATGAACTCCAGTCACTCACCCAAAAAGCTATTACAACTGTTGAACAATGGTTCTGCGACCGTTGCCTACTCCTTAATGTCAAGAAAACCAAACTGCTATTGTTCTCACCTTCCCGTAAAACTGCTCCACTCAATTTAACTGTTACTTCCACTGACAACACCCTTATTTCTACAGACTCAACTACTAAACTATTAGGAATAACTATTGACAATAATCTCAGCTTTGACTCCCACATCAACAACACTATTAAATTAGTTAATAAAAAAATCGGATCCCTTTACAGAATCAAGCCCTTCCTCACACCTGAAGCAAGGACCACCTTAGCCAGATCTCACCTTATCTCTACTCTTCCATATGCTCCCCCCATCTACACTAATCTCTCCAAAAACAACCTCAAAAAACTAGCAACATCTTACTATAACATTGCTAGATTTGCTTCAGGATCCCCATTTAGAACTCACCATTGTCTGAACTTAAAACAACTAGGTTGGCTTGAACTTCCGAACCAACTCATTCTTCAACAGTTCTTAATAGCTCACAAGATCTTATACCATCCAACTAAAATACCTACACTCTCTAACCTCATTTCACCATACAACAACCTGAAACATCTACGCTCTTCCAACAAACTACTGATTAATATAACCAAACCCTCTAATTCTGCAGGTGACTGTCTCTTTTCCAACTCTGTTGGAAAAATGTGGAATAATCTACCCTCTGATATCACATCTTTATCCTCTCTCCCACTTTTTAAAAGACTGTTGAAAATACATCTTAACAAACACTGGCTTTGCTCCTGCACCAACCCAGCTTAACTCTTCCACTTCCTCTCAATCTATTCTTCTTCTTTAATTCTTATGATCTCTGCTCCCTTACCCTTGTAAGGTCTACCTGATATAACAACTTTTATAGATATATGTTATCCCTCACATGCTGTATTAAACTTATCATAACCAATGGAGCTTTTCTCCCGGGGCCTCTACTGAAAATGGACATATATCCAGCTAGACTAGCCCGTTTAACAAATGTAAAATAAAATAAATAAATAAAATAAATAAAGCTTTTCTTATAAGAAATTAACGTAGGATGGAATCTCTTAAAGTAGGAAACAGGGATAGGAATCATTTAAGAATGCTTTCTGTGAATGTTAATAGCAAGAAAAATATTACTAGAAGGATAGCAATTTTAGAATGATGCAACAGATGTGACATTGATATAATTATTCTGGAGGACATAAGAATTTTGACATAATGAAAAAAGCACTCTCATCTAACTAAACAAATAACTCAGAGGAGAAATAATGTCTACCAAAGCCAAATTTGAGGTAACTTTTGCCTCCCAAGCCAAGGACAACAACAAAGCATGTTTTAGCTATGTCCACAACCTCAAAGGCAATATACAATTGTGCACAGAGCTCATTGTAAATGGAGCCACCTATACTGAGTCAGAAGACATAGCAAACCTACTGACTGATAAATTCAGCTGCAACTTTACCCCTCTCTCCCCCCTCAAGGTTCCCTCAGGAAATCTCATCAAATATAACTACCCCTGCTATCACTAGGGAACAGGTCCTTAATGCTCTTTCTAAGATCAAGAACACTGCATCAGTGGGCACAGACAATATCCCAGGATGCCTTCTAAATAGCATGAAACATGACCTATCAGGGCCTCTGGAATTAGCCTCCAAACAGCTTTCATGCCTCATAAATGGAGAAAGGCAACAGTTATCCCTCTGCACAAAGGTGGGCTATCTACAGACCCTGGATACTACAGACACATAAGTCTCAGTAGTCTTATAAGTAAAGCCACAGAAAGAATTATCATGGAGATGATCAACAGAGATATAGTAACCCTCCAGACACTGGACCCAACCCAGTTTGGTATTGTTGAGGGCAGATCATGCCTACTCACCCTGATGGACTTCTTTGAGAAGGTCACCAAAGTGATGGATGAGGGCAATATTGTTCACACTGCCTACCTTGACCTGGCCAAGGCATTTGACACAATACCACACTTGGGCATTGTTGACAAATGCAAGAGATTTGGTACAAACCCATATGTCACCTGGTGGATAGCCAACTGGCTCAGAAAGAGGACCCAGGAAGTTAGAATTGTGGAGTCCACCTCTACAAAGAGGCCAGTCACAAGTGGAGTCCCCCAGGGATCAGTCCTTGGACCTCTCCTTTTTGGAATTTATTTCTCAGAAGTCAAGGACAATATCAGTGGTCTCTGGCTGACTAAATGTGCAGTTGATTGCAAATTAGGAGCTGTCATTGAATCTCACACTGACACAAATGTTTTCAAGGAGGAGCTGACAAACAACTGGTGTCAGAGCCACAGACTAAAACTAAATGCCAAAAAATGCATAATAATATCCTTTGGGAAGTCATCCATCCCTGGTAACCCTCATATTGACAACACATCCCTTAGAGCTGACCCAGTAGTCAGGGACCTAGGGACACACATAGATATTAATCTTGCCTTTGACCATCATGTGTTTACAGTGGTGAGGAAATTGTTCTATATTACATAACTTATGAACAAAAGTATGGCATCTAATTCCAAGGAAGTCACCATTTCACTGTATTCATCATTCATCATACCTATCATTGAGTACAATGCCCCCTTTGGAATGTCCACAGAGGTTTCTCACTAAAAGAATAAAGGATGTAAGTAAAATATCCTACGCAGACTGCCTCAAGGCCCTATCTCTGTATTCTGTCTCCTACAGGCTTTTGAGGGAGATGTATGCCTGGCCTACAGAGCATTATCAAACTCCACTCTGATGGACCTCCTGCATATCAAAACAAACAGCATCAGAATTACCCATTATAAAGATTTAAACCTTGCCTGTGATATAAATAAGTCCTGATGGACAGATAGATATGTATCCCAGAGACTTCCGTGTCTGTGGAACAGGCTCCCCATCCATGTGAAGCTGAGTTCCTCTTTAACACAATTCAAGTGCAACTTGGACAATTGGATGGGAAATTGGAAATCCATCCCTGGTTTGGCACCTATGTCTCTAATGGACACAGGTAACCTGTAAATGGTTCATCTCCCATACCCCTGCTAACACTTTTCAAGGGTATCAGAACTTGTCAGAGATTTGGAATACATGGCTAGGCTTAAAAATGCCCTTGTGGTCATTAGCCTAGTAAACAATTATGAACATATGAACCTATGAACCTATATGAAGAAAGATTACAAACTGAAAAAAAATATGGGATGACAAAATAATATAGAATGCAAGGAATGAGCAGTGTTCAGGAATGGCACCTCTATGTAGAAAAGTAGTGAAAATCATGGATGTTATATTAGTCAAAATGGGAAAAAATTACAATTATAGGCATACAATGACAGGACAATGTGTATCGAATTATTGCTATATATGCATATGCGACTAGTAAACAAAGGGACAATTGATTTCAGAAAATATTGGATTATGTATTTGTAAACATGGACTAATAATTACTGGAAATTTAAACTGTGACTAAAGGGAAATGAAAGGAAAAGAGGAAAATATGTAAAAAAGATGATGGATGTCATAAAATGTGGAAAATTAGTTATATAGAGTAAAAAAACATGCCTGGTGATTCAACAAACTCCATGTAGGCTTGGAGTGAAGCCTAAACAGAATTTACATGCTTGTGTGGTAAGCATCAGCGCTAATTGCATATGGATGCTGCACAACCCGTTGCAATGTAAATAAGTGTAGTTTTATGGCTAGCAACAGTGTTGCCAGCCATAAAACTGTGTAAAACAACAGAAACACCAGCAGACATGTGCACCTGTTTACCTAAAGGCAAACTAGATCTGCAGGAATGCACAGAAAGCCACAGTGACTACCAGGATTATTAATAAAGCAATGCACATAGTTCCAACACATTACACGAAAGTTTATACAGAGTATTTTACAAACCTGCTTCAGGCACACTGAATAAAAGTTGTGTAAATGATCAGTTAGGGTACATAGACTGCATTATAAATAAATAGGGAAAGTGTGTGTATTGAAAAGGGGCATACAGGTGAATTCTTGAAATGAACACAGGGGAAGAGGACGGGGGAAACGTAATATACAGCAGATGAGGCTATGTCAATGAACACAGTTGTAACATGAACACTAATCACATATCAACATGATACGAACAGACTGCACAGTTACTGTGCATTATGTGACTGTCGCACAAGGTCACATATCAGTGGAGAAGATTCTTTGTGATTTAAACATCCTGACATAAACAATGGAAAGGAAATATATCAAAGACGGTATATACAATAGGTGTATATTGTGAAACTATGCAAAATGAGTTGCCTGAGTATGAATGTAATGTGAGCATAGATCTCAATCAAGTGGAACACATAGTAATACACTCATGGACAACAGTAGACAGAAGCATGCACAATTATGGACAATATCAGAATAATACACCTTTAACCCCATGTCTTTGACATAACATATGTGATTGTGAGTGATCATAGATGGTGCTGCAAGAACACACTTGTACAACTATTATGAGTCATCATCAATCTCTGAGGGGAATTAAGCACACCATCCTCAAAATTTAAACTCTGCTGGAGGTGTTAGAAGGGATACTGTTACACCTGTATTTGAAATTATGAGCAATTGTGCCTAGTTGACAGGTGTGCATGCGATATGTATGCCATAATCCATACTTTCAAGAATGTAGCCCATGCCATCAATGTTTTCTATCAGCTATGTATTTACTGTGTGCATCACAGGAACATGTCTCACACATGCATCTTGTATAACACCTTGAAGTGGTTTCTGCACTGTCATGCTCCAATATTTATACACCAAAAAGAATACTTCAGTATGGCTAATATGATGTGTGGGAGCTCACTCTTTTAAAAGTGGTACACTTGAGTAACTCATCGCTGGACGATGTGTTGGGAGGTACATGCTAAAGGGTACATTGTACTCAATTTTTGTTGTGATGAGGACTGAAAACAATTGAACTATAATTCCCTTTGATGTGGATGTCCCACAAATACTCAGAAGTTATGCTACATACAAGGGAGTGGTCACCACGCTGGGCACATGCTGGTGGATGTTCTGCATACCATCTGAGTACTCAGGTCACATACCACTTGGTCTGCAGCTATGGGTGTGCTGTCTATATTGTAATTATCTTGTGTGTTTGCTTTCATAATAGAACTAATCTCCCCATGATTTTTCTTCATCTACTATGTCCCCATGACTGTGGCAGCAATCATTTGTGTGTGTTGATAATGTATACATTATACCAGTATCATACTTGGATTCGATGATTGCTCACAATTTGTAATCCTCCACAAAGCTGGTTGGAGAAAGGATGTATAAGTCTGTTTTGGTGTCTGAGACTTAAATCTTGGTTAGGAAAGGGCCTAGCTTAGAGCCCTGAGGTATGGACCTGGTTAATGGAATCTAAATGCAGGTGACTACACACACTGCATCATATTTATCTGCCATGTATGTCATCTGGTTGTCTTTCCACTTGGTGATGGAGGTGTTTATGGCCACTTGAGACAGTTTTTCTGTAATACCTGACTGGATTTGTGTCAAATACCTTGGCTAGGTCAAGTTACTCAGGATGATAGTGTTGTCATCATTCATGTCCTTGGTAACCTTCTTGAAGACAGTGAACTGATGTAATGGACACGTAGCTTTAACAAATCAAACATGGGTTTGTACACAGTCAGGATAATACCTATGTCTCTTTAGAGAAGGTTCATGATGCCTCCTTGTTCTACCTCACAGGTGAGGAGAGTTAGGAGGGGTCTATAACTCTATGCATCAGGTGATGGTCCCCTGAGTCAGAAGGACGCATGTTGCTGTACAACCTTCTATGGAACAGAGGCTGTCTGGATGTGTTGAAGTATGGATCAAACTGTCTGGTAGGTCAGGTTTTAAGTCTTGCTATAGGCAACCTGTGATGTTGTCAGGGCCCATTGAGTCTGTGTTATTAACAGTAGAGAGTGCACATATGAGCTGCCCTTCTGAGAATAAAACTGAGTAATGATTGCATGTATACTATGGCTGATGGCCAGTGATGACAGAGGGGTAACTTGTGAGATAAACTGTCAGCTAGCAGATTGTCTATTACGTCCAGTTGGCTATGTCTGGTGGCATCCACAACAAGATCTGTGCTTAACTGTGTATTCCACTTAACATTTTATATGTATTGGAATAAATTATTTGTGAAAAGACCTCCAAATACAACCTTGGTCATTCATTAAATTTAACATACTGTTGCTATACACACAGTCACACAACTGTACCAATGTCACATATTGCATCACTTGCACAATATATGCCTATATGTGATTCATGGGAAAGCTGTGTTTGAGTGGCTTGATGCTATATCAGGACGCATTACAAATCAGTTGTTTGTGGTTCATGCAGAACATTTTATTACACAAATGCTAACAGTAACACAATAGTGCTGGTGGCCACCTCAATAATCCCTTGGTATAGCAACACAGCTACACATACAATGAATTCCACAAGGTTGCAATTGCATCAAAATGTGCTACATTGGTTGTATACAGTATGTCACAGCATAACAACGTGTATGAAACAAGGCTTATGTGACCATGTAATCAATATAAATTAACACTGATGTCTGTCATAGAACATTTAATGAAGGAATGTAGACATATGCACCCCTGTGCCGTACTGCAAGTGTCACTGTGATGGTGGAATTTGAACTGTGTAGCAGGCTGATCTGCTCAACTACAACAACATATGTCCTAATATACCAAAAATATGCATAAACGTGTATCATATCATGTCAACAGTTCTCAGGAGGCATATTACTACAGTTGCTATATAAGGAGTATGCACTGCAATAGCAGCAATGGCCATCAATACAGCAGCTCACATCACATATTGTAAGATCCTCTTGTAGCTATACTATACATACACTCCTCAATATAGCGCATGTCAATAACAGCAACATTGGCATGTCAACTGTTCATAGGGTCACACGACATCAGGCTAATGGCCAACATCATATGAAATCCTAGCCATTATTATACCATGAAAAAAATCCATATATACATATAAATATATCTATATATCTATCTATCTCTCTCTTGCTATATATCTATCTATATATATATATATATATATATATATCTATATATATATATATATATATATATATATATATATATATCTATATATATATATATATATATATATATATATATATATATATATATATATATATATATATATGTGTGTGTGTGTGTGTGTGTGTGTGTGTGTGTATATATATATATATATATATATATATATATATATATATATATATATATATATATATATATATATATATATCATGGTGATTATACTGTGATGAATATTGCTTGCATACAATGTCACTGGTGTAAAACTTATCTTCCTTGACTCTAGCTTTGTGAATATTGCAGGGTATATTTTTCTGTCACAAGGAACTCCAGCTCCTTACGCTCACAATTAGCTTAGCTGTTGACTTATATTCATCACATTTCTTGTTGTTTTACAAAAGAAAACAGAATATATGAATATTTAAAGCCTACTTGTCTTGTCGTAAGGGGCACCAGCACCTTACGATCACACTTAGCGTAGCTGTTAACTTATATTCATCTCATTTCCTGTTGTGTTACAAAAGCAAACAGAATATATGATTATTTAAAGCCTATTTGTCATGTTGTAAGGAGCACCTGCACCCTAAGATCACATTTAGATATAGCTGTTGTATTTTTCTCTGCTTTTCTTGGGCTATACTAAAAGAAAATGGAAGAATTATTGCCTTAAAAACTGTAACAAATTGTTTATGTTCTCAGTATCCTGAATTTCTGTTTTACTGGCTTTGTAAATTTCTACGCTGTACTGTTGTTAACTGTTGTGTTTTCTGCATTACTTTTGTACATAACTTGAAAATGCTGCTGTGTTCTTAGCTAGTTATGTGAGTAAGACACTCATACAGTGGATATTAGTGCTAGTCAAACTGTCTTTGCCTACCTGTAATTATTACTTTTTGTTTTATCTCTCTCTACCCATGGTGTTTTTACCTCTCTCTCTTTCTTGTATTATTGACCTTAACTAATCCCCCTCCTCTTTATTTTCATAGCCCTAGAGGACCTTTTCCCTGTGCTTTTCACCTGGCCACAGTAACAGCAGCACTGGTTTGTGGATCTTAACTGATACCCTGCAACTTTGACCATTGGTCCAGGAGCCACCAAATAAGTTTAAAATAATACCACTGAAGTAGTGTCCCCGTGAATAACTACTATGTGATAAGCTAGTCTTTTTGATTAATATTAGAGTCTATAATATAACAGGTAAATACAGTGGTTTCCTGCTAGTCGCTACAAAAAGCAGACACCAGTAGTCCCAAATCTTTCTCTTTGGCTATCCTCACTCCTCATACTGTTTCTGTACTTATTCGCCTTTTCCTTACTTTACTCTTCCTCTAAACACATGTCTAGTCTCTCTCTTGCTAGTATTTCTTCCCTGTTTTACTGCCTGTAGTCTCTTACTTACTGCCATTGTAAATATATATATATATATATATATATATATATATATATATATATATTTTTTTTTTTTGACCTGCCATTTGCTGCTAGTAATACCTCTCTCCCTCTACAGCCTCACTGTCTAGTCTATTTCAGCCTTTCAGCACTGACTTTCCTTTAAGTATATCTACCTGTGCAGCTTGTGGCCAGTGTTTTCTTGTAAGTTTTTCTGCTCATATTTTTATACTGACTATTCTTTCAGCAACCTTACATACTAGTCTCCCACACTAGATCACTTTCTTTTCTCTTGATTGTTTCTTTGACTTTTTTCTCGACCTTGGTGCTGAACCCGCTCCATTCGCCCTCGCTATGCTTGGGCTCACTCCGTCCCCCCTACCCTACCCCCATTTCCACCCATCCCATTACAATTTCCTTTATACCATCCACTCCCTCCACTTCCTACCCCACCATTCACTACCATACAACTTCCTGTCAAACTTTGAATTACATCACTTCCTGCATCCCCCTTTCCTCATTTGCTTTCTATCAACTTCCTACCTACTTTTATACTTTCACTTCGACCCCCAAACTACTTCAATACCCACCCTCTATTCCCCTTAGCCTCTTTCAGCAATGCAATACCTTATCATATTAACCTCACCCCTTCTTTTTCTAACTACTCTTATCTGATATCACTTTCACCTTCCGTCTCCACTGCTTCACTCTCCTACCTCCTATACCTATGATACTCATTCTACACCATCCTTCTTTAATATCTCTCCAACCCTATTCAACCTCCCCAACCAATGTCTGCATAAGCATATTGCAAATACTCCTTCCTAACTACAGATTTAAACCCAAACTATACAAACTACATCTACATTCCACCCAACTCTCTCTACCCACTAATAACTTACTTATATCTGGTGACATCCGCCCTAACCCAGGCCCCTTTCCCTCTCTTCCTAAGCACCAACCTCAACTATCCTGCACCCCCATCTTCTCCCACTGCCTCTCTCCTTCCTCAATCTCTTACACTAAACTCAGCCATATCTAAACACCTAGCCATATACTCTCTAAACATTCAATCCTAACCAACAAAATTACTGAATTCCATGCTTGGATAGCCCATACAATCCCTCACATCCTTTGTTTATCAGAAACTTGGCTTAAGCCACATATTTCTAACAATGAAATTCTCCCACCAGGCTATAGTATCTACTACTCAGATAGAGTCCCAAAAAAAGGTGGTGGTGTAGCCATCCTTAACTCTAATACCCTCAACCTCTTCCCCCTCCCCACACCCATCCTGACTTTCACCCAGCTGAACTCATCATCGTCAACTGCCACTTAAACCCACACAAAAAATAGCTATTGTCTCCCTCTATATCCCTCCTGGGAACAACCTGCTCACCTTAGAGAAAATCCTATCCTGGTTCTCCCATAATATACCCCATGAAACCCTCATTTTAGGAGATGTCAACCTAGACTGGTCCACTCCCCTCAAATTAATATAAATCTGCATGGTTACCATCAACTTATAACATCTGCAACTCGACTCCACAAAAACGTAACTTCTGGCTCTGTAATTGACTGGATACTAACCAAGTCCCCTAACCTTTATCATAACCCTACTACTCTACCAGACCAACTTAGTGACCACCTACCCACCTCTGTCCTTAGATATACCTCCCAACCTGACAAACCTATCCTCTATAGAGACTGACGCAAACTTTCAAACTTCAGTACAACCCAATTCAATGCTATTTTATCTGCCACTGACTGGCCTTTCCTTGAACATATCTCTCTAAGTGACGCAGTAAATTGTTTCAATAGCATCTTCCTGAATACTCTGAACTCCCTAGCTCCCTCTAGAAAGATTCGAATAAAATCCAATTATGCTCTTTGGCTTTCCAAAGAAACTAAATCCCTTATGCTTCAAAGAGATAAAGCTTGGAAATCCTGGATCAAAACTAAGGAATTGCCCTCACTTCATAACTAGACATCTCAGAAATCTTACTAAGAAACAAATTAATGCTGATAAAAAGTCCTTCTTTTCCACTGCCCAACTAAATAACAAATCCAGCCCTCATAAGTTCTGCGTTCTGGTCAACCATCAATAAAATTCTTTCTCCAGGCTGCCCCACAAACCCCTCCCCCTACCCAAATACAATCCCTCTGGAAACAGCTACCCTACTTAATAAACACTTTATTGACACTATTCAAGCACTCTTACCTTCCAGTGGCAACACTGATCCTCTGACTACCCCTCCCAACCCATCAAAGGCTAATACTTTCTCCTTACACCCTATTCCTATGTCCTACATCTGATCCCTTCTTTTCAAACTCAAGCCCTGCTCTCCTTCCACTGATAATCTACCTCCTACCTTTCTCAAACTGGAAGCTGATTCAATAGCTTACCCAGTGTCTATACTAATCAATAGGTCCATTCAGGAATCCACTGTACCTACCCTTTGGAAACCCTTTTCACTATACCTCTACACAAAGGTGGTAACTCCATAGACCCATCTAACTATTGTCCCATAGCTATCCTATCCCCTCTCTCTAAAATTCTTGAAAAATGCATCCACTCACAACTTCTAAAATACCTCCTCCACCACAATGTTTTCACACCCACCCAGCATGGTTTTCGTTCCAAACATAGTACCACTACTGCCATCCTAGCCTTTACCCATACCATTGTTGAGGCTCTGGATAACAACAAACTATCTCTTGTCTCTTCCTAGACCTTTCCAAAGTATTTGACACTGTCGTCCATCCCCTTTTACTATCTAAACTTGCAAGCCTCAATCTATCTTCTTCCTCCCTAGCTTGGTTCTCTGCCTGGTTCTCTGGCTACTTATCCAGCAGACAGCAGTCTGTTAAATGGCTCTCTTCCTCTTCACCATTCATACCTATCCCAACTGTAGTTGCCCAAGGCTCCATCCTTGACCCCCTCCTGTTGAATATTTTCATCAATGACTTCCACACATCGTGTAAACAATCCTCCCACATTCAATATGGTGATGATTCCACTATTATCTCCATCTCAGACAACATCTCTGAACTCCATGCACTCATTCAACATACCTTTTTAGCTACCTAACAGTGGCTAACCAGTAACCTACTCATCCTCAACCCTAAAAAGACAAAACTATTACTATTTCTCCCCTGCTCTCTTTCTCACCACAAATCCTCCTTTTCTATCACTTCCTCTAATAACACAACTATTAAACCTGAAGCTCACCCAAAACTTCTTGGAGTCATCATCGATAATGAACTAAAATTTAATATGCACCTTCTCCAAAGTGTAAAAAAGACAAACCAGAAACTAGGTCTACTTTATTGTAACAACTAATTTCTAACTCCAAATGCTAGACTCTCCCTTGGACATGCTCTCCTACTTCTCTCCCTTCTTTATGCTGCCCCTGTGTTCACCGGCATTCAAACAGCAACCTTTATCCAACTCCAACAAACTTACCACAATATAGCCAGATTCATCACAAACTCTACTTACAATACAAATCACTGCCTAGCCCTTTCATCCCTCCACTGGCTTGAATTCCCCAATTTATTGTTGCTATCACAACTTCAAATGCTACACTTTGTTCTCTACAAACCCTCATCTTGCCCCACTCTCTCTTCCTTCATCTCTATCTACACACCTTCTCACACTCTCTGTGCTTCCAATCAGCAACTATTGCACACCTACCAACCTAAAAAAGCAGTAGGCAAACTCTTATATAAACACTCCATTGCCCAAACTTGGAACAAACTTCCTAGAGACATATGTTCCACCATTCACCCATCTCACTTTAAAGAAAAACTCAAACATCATCTTCTTAATACCAAAATCTGTCCTTGTCAAACCCCAGCCTAACTTCTTCCGCTTGGGAACCATGTGTGGAATCCCACTCTCAGCAATATTTTCCCTCTATCAGCAGATAATTCTCTACTTTACTCTCATTTTAATTGACCAAACTCTTGTTGTAAATATGTAAATAAATCTCTAGTCTGTAAACGTAGGATAGATATAACTACAAGTGTGCAATTTGCTGGTTGAATTTCTATTCTTATTGTATTACCAATTTCTTAACATACTATGAATGTGTATAGTGTCATTTTTCTGTAACTGTATTGTTTCTTGGAGCTTTTCTCCTCAGGGCTCCACTGAAAATGGGCCACAATCCCAGCTGGACTAACCCAGTTAACAAATGTCAATAAATAACAAATGTCAATAAATATATATATATATATATATATATATATATATATATATATATATCTATGAGTGTGTGTGTGTGTGTGTGTGTGTGTGTGTGTGTGTGTGTGCATATATATGATGGAAAGTAGTAGAACTATTGTGCATATGTGTATATTTGTTGTTTTGCATTACATCCTGCCACTGTGCATATGGGAAATGTGCACCACGCCATGACAGATTTAGGAATCACACAAGCAGTGGCCTGGGGATGGCTTGCAGAGGGTCATGTAAAGGTTCTGCTTCATGATGTGTGTATGCATATTTGACATGATATCATCATCCACTCCTCTGTGGGATGGATGTCATGTGGCCAGAGGAAAAAAGAGGATGGTGGGTGCATGGTGCTACTTGAAAGCCTCCCTGTGTGCTAGTGAAATGAATATTGTTTCCAGAGATAATACAATGTCTATAATGTACCACTAAACACACCTGGGTATTTGATTTTCACACACACACACACACACACACACACACACACACACACACACACACACACACACACACACACACACACACACACACACACACACACACACAAGCACAGCAGTAGACTGATTTGAACCTTACACCTGTGCATGTATAGAAGCTGAATGTCATGTCATGTCACAGTAGCCATACCACATATGTCTAAGTGCAACACTGTCATGTTGCACTTTATAGAATATAATAGCATCATTGTTTGCTGAGGAGAACATATTGAGAGGTGTAGAAAATGGATGTAGAATCACATCCCTGTGTAAAATTGTCTCAGAAGTGATAGATGTATGTATAGACACACAAGTTGCCTGCTGTCAGATTAAAACCCCTGTATGTGTAGGTAAATTAGCTTGCAAACACAGTAGTCAATGTTACTGCCACAGCACAAGTTTGTCGAATACTATCAGAGTGCATGCTATACAGGACATAGTCAATATATGCTACAACAAGGTGTTCAAAGGAGGGTGTAACATAGCTGTGGACTCCCCTATCATTATAAAATTGTCACCATAGTTATTCTTGAATGCAGACACAGTTGAAAGCAGACACAGTTGACTGCAGTGAGAATAGAATGCATACCTAAGTATTTACAAAGCACAGTACGTAACACAAGTGCCACAGCAGAAGTCTAGCTTTTACAGTGTCTGTCAACATGTTATAAGAGATGACAGCAGTGTCTGGTAAGAAGAAGATGGTAATATCAGTGTCCCACATGCAGTTATAAAATGGTCTCTTGAACACACCAGTTGACTGCAGTGAGAACAGAACCCCTATCTAAGTACATTGACTAGAGAACTTAGTATTTAGCACAAGCACCATGGCACAAGTCTGACTTTTACACTGCTGCAAGACAATGTGGATGACATCATCAATGGATGTTGAGAGAATATGTTATGAGGCCTGAATTAAGTGGATGTATAGGCATGCCCAGCTGTGAAAATATTGGTACTCTGTGGGATTGCACTGATGACTGTAGAATACAGTTGCATTCTCCTGACTAGACACACACAAGCTGACCAAAGTGAAATGAGAACTCCTACTTAACTAAGTACACTAGCCACAGAACTCAGTATTTAATGCAAGTGCCATGGTATAAGTCTGATTTTTACAGTGCAGTAGGATAATTTATAGTGGATGACATCATTACTGAATGTTTGAGAGAAGATGTTGTGAGCCTGAATTAAATGGATGTGTAGGCATTTACAACTGTCAAAATATTGGTACTCCATGGGATTGATGTCTGAAGGATATACAGTTATGGTCTTCTGACTAGACAGGCACACACACACACACACACACACACACACACACACACACACACACACACACACACACACACACACACACACACACACAAACACACATACTCAAGTTGATTGTAGTGATATTAGAACCACTACCTAACTGAGTACACCAGCTACAGAACTCAGTACATAACACAAGAGCCAAGGCACAAGTTTGACGTTTACAATTTTACAATATGCAGGTATACTTTAAGACATAGCTATATAAACTATATGTAAACTACTGTCCACAGTACTGGAAAATCTGAATGTGTATTCTCAGTGTAAAGAAGTACATGGTATATAAGAAAGCATTTTTAATTTATTTCTGTAGAGTAGTTGATATATTTGGGAACAATTACTGAGAGACCAAGTTTCAAGTGCATGGTTGCAGGTAACACATGATTACAGTGTAAATATGCATTCAGTCATTAAAAAGTGCCTTCCCTTTTGTTGCGCTTTTACATGGATTTTACTGGAATGAAGATGAACTATGCAGTAAATATAAATAGCACATGCTAATGTGAACTTTACATAGTGCACTGCCGAACAGCTGGTTTGAGCAATAGATTTGTGAATGCAAGATGCACATTTATACTGCTTTTCCTGTTTGTATGTAGTTAAGCGATGAACAGACTTGAGCTTCACTGATAAATATATGAGTGTTCTATAGGGTTGCTTACCTCCACACAAACACGCTAAGCAGAGAGGCATGGCAGTCAGCACTTTTGATAGCACTGAGTGTTAAGAAACATAACTGCTGTTTTGCTAACTCTGTGGCAGCATGTGTATGTGCATTGAGATATTCATTTTGAGGACAAATAATCCAGGCTTTGAATGCAGCTGTATATAATACTTTTAAATATGCATGCGTAATATAATGAAATAATTCTTTATTCTACTTTAACTGTGTGTTAGCATAGCACAGCATGTTTAAGCAACATTGTTTTAAGGTAACCATGCCATCAAAGAGACGTTAACCATCACTAGGCATCAGTGTATGATGCCAAACTCCATGCAAACACAGAGGACAAAAAGTGGATGGTTTCACTGGGTTGTTTTCAGTCGTGTGTGTGTGTGATTCTTTTTTTTTTGACCAGATTAAAGGTGTTAAAATGAAGTGGATATGAAAGTGGTGAAATGGGGGGCAAGCAATGGGAAGAACAAAGAGAAAGCAATATAGGAATGTGCAGGAGGGACGTAGGAAAGAACCACAGCTATCCACTTCTTCAAAAGTATAAAATGAAAATATGTATAGAATATTAGCTGAATTTGGACTGCCACCTCAAAAAAAGAGATGGCAGCAACTCAGTCATGTTGTATAGCCAATTAGACCAAAATCAAGTGTGTGAAGAAGACACATGTGCAAAGCAGAGAGCTATGTAAGGAATGATATATTTTTGTGGGTTGGGTGCCCACTGCTTTATTTTTTATTTCAGTAAGAGAGGAATGTTGGGTACATAGGTATTTCTGGCTCAGGTAAGTAGGGTAGGTGAGGAAACAGATGCAGACAAAACAAGACAAGACACAGGGATGGTGAAGGACACAACAAGTTGGGGAACAACATGATTGGGGATAGGGAGGAGACATTAGAAGCCAATGTCTGTCAAACATGAGGACAATAAGATCAAACAAGAAGATCTAGTCCTCACCCTCAGAACTGTCATCACTGTCCCCTTGCTTCTCTGGCTGTTGGAGTGCTTGACATCTTCATTTACATACCATAACAGAGAGCATCCTGTCCATATGGCATAGGCATGCACCAATGGTGCCACTACTCCTGGAGGGTACCACTGCACCAGCTGTGGGGTAGTGCTACCTAAGGGCACAGGTAGTACAGGTGCAGCAGAGGCAGTACTACCATGTTGGGTCCCAGATGTGCTGGGCATCGGTACAGGTGCCAGTGGAGCTGGGACCAGCTGAGCCACACTGGTTAGCCTACCTACCGGTGCTGTAAAACATTTTGTGAGTTGTCAGAAACTTATGACATCAAAACATTGTGGTCACACACATAAAAATAAAAACAGAGATTATGGTTTGGGTGGGAGAAAGAAAGAAAACATTTCTGCCACCCTATGTGACCTACATTAATTATTACAATATAAAAATGTATTTCTATTTTTACATTTAAGTATACTTCTTAATGGCTACAAACTATAACTGATGATTGTTCAAAGTAATCCTTACAATGTGCATATATTACACTTATGCTTGGTCAAATAATAAGGATTAGGTAACCAGGAGGGCATTTATGCCACTTCTGTTGAAATTATTACGTATTATTTTTACATGATTTTACTATATATTTGTTCCTTGTCATATTTGAATCCACACCATCTGACTACAGTAATAGAATTGACTCCTACAGTTGGCTTGTTCTACAGACTGAAACATGCATTATTGATTTTACAGTAAGGATATGCATGCTTAATTTACTACTACTGTATAGAAAAGCAATACTTTAGATAAAATAATAGCTATGTTGTGCTGCATACATACGCCTTGCTTCCCTCAGTCTTACTAATTTCTCAGCCTTCCCTGTTCTCCATTAGCTCCTGGTTGGCTATGGAATAAAAAGAAGATAACAAGAGAAGAGCATTATGCATACCAGTCCTGTCTATATGCAGCTGTGTATCTAGTTTAAATTCTCTTTATCTATACACTTACACAACTGTGAGATGTCAGCTCTCCTAAACTCAATCAGTCACTGGTTGAGTGTATCCTGTTTGGACCTTTTCAGGTCAGTGAAATGGTGCCTGCACTGTTCTCAAATGCGTTAAATGCCAGTCAGCTTGGCCAGACTATTCTATGCCTCAGACTTGTACTGGGAGCTAGTATAGTTCCCCTGCAAGAGCCTTCAGTTGTGAGACTTTACAAGGAGTCCAATAAAGATGCTGAACTCCTTGACACCCTATTTTCTTGGTATAAATTGGGCACCTTCCCTTCTAGCTCCAGACATGCCTGCTCAGGGAAAACAACAGCTGGTAAGAGTGCTTTCCTACCAATTTGTGTTATAGCATTTACTACTAGTTAGCAAACTTGAACGACTATACCAACTGTGTTTGTGGGATGTTAAGTGAAGAGCAACAGTGTCACAGAGGAAAGCAGTTTTTGAAACAGGAAGGTTAATCTGACAGTTGGCATTAGTTTATGGGTTGGTTGCTGCTGTATCTGTTAGGTGATTCAACTTTGCAGACATATATTGGGGGCATAAATTTTATCACCTGACACAATTTTTGTGTAGCCTTAAACACTGATAAAATTAAATTTTCTGTAGTCCTGTCTTGCCTTCATTCTTACACATGGGTTTGGAGCTGATCCTTGGCTCCGACTCAGCCTGTTAGCAAACTCAAAGTCTTCTAGTTGACTCGTGGCTAGGTAGGTATCCCATGGTGCACCAGTATAATCCCCAGATCTTGTTTGCTGCGTCAATGAGTTCAGATGTGCTTCTCCTTGGCCGTGGCTAAGTTTAACACATTTTGCTATTTTTTTCTATATTACAGCTTAACCTTTCAATTTATATAACCTTTGCTAGTGTTTTACTATTGTTGGAGTAGTTATAGTCTGCTGAAGTACCTTTTTTTCTTCTAATTAGTGAATTATTGTTGAGAACCGGTTGGCTGTTGGCCTTGTTGTTCTCCTTGGTATCCTGTGTGCCAGTTTGTTCTTTTTGATAGGCGTTTTGCCCCTTGTTGTTATTTGCTGTGCTAGGTTAGCTTAGACAATTTGATAGTTCACAAGTTTGTAATTAGTGCTTGGTGTTAAGGTGTGCGTTGCACTCTATTTAACCTTCTGTGTATAGTGTTCTTTAGTGTGCGGTGTTTTGTACTATTTGATGGGTGTTTTGCCTCTAGTTGTTATTTGCTGTGCTAGGTTAACTTAGACAATTTGGTAATTCACAAGTTTGTAATAAGTGCTTTCTGTTAAGGTCCGCGTTGCGCTCAATTTAACCTTCTGTGTATAGTGTTCTTTAGTGTGCAGTGTTATTAGCTTAGCTAGTTATTTTTAGAGTAACCCACCTAGTTATTAGTCGGATACTTAGCTTTAGTTGACAAGGGTTATTGATATTTCAACCCTTTTTAGTTTTATGTCATAAAATTGGTATATAAGTCCTCTCTACTTTGTGTGTGTGTGTCAAGTAAATTTGGTAGTTTCAGACCTTTACTATTCTCCTTTCTAGGTCTGTTTGAGATAGAGGACCTAGGTTTCTCTGTTTCTTCTCTACCCAGGGCTAGGCCCATTTGAGTTAGAGGACCTAGTCCTCGTAGTTGTGTGATTGCTAGTGCAGTAAGGGCTAGGCCTGTTTAAGTTAGAGGACCTAGTCCTCTCTGTGTGTTTGGCTGTGTCCTTTTGTTGCATCTCAGTGCCATGTCAAAAGAGGCAAAAGATCATAAAGCCTCGGGTTTAAGAAATGTGTGAAATGCTCGCAGAAGATGTCTATTACTGATGGCCACAGTAACTGTGTGTATTTCCTCGGAGCCATCCATCTGCAAGAAACATGTTTGTTCTGCCACTCTTTCAGTGCCAGGGTCTTACAGGAGTGGAAGAATAAACAAATATTAAAAGATCTCCTTAAGCCTTCATTTGAGGAAGATATGGCCAGTTCATCTTCCTCCTCCAAATCACAGGGATCTAAAAAAGAAAAGGCTAAACCTTCCAAGAGGCATTCCCTAGCACCATCCGGTTCCTCAGAACCACCTCCCAAAATGTCAAAACCAGACAAGTCTTCTCCTTCCTTGGCTCCACTGATTTTGGAACCAATCAAGGGCTTAGCTACTAAGACTACAGCGTTGGCCCCAGAGATTTCAGAGCCGACCACTGATACCAGACTTTGGAACCAGTCCAGAGATCCATTGCTGGTCTCCCCAACTTTAAGGTCTCCTATCTTACAGAGGTCTAGATCTCCCACACTGTCTTCCAGATCTTCCAGGAGCCTGTCAGAAGAAGATGTGGGGAGAGTAGTGCTGTGACTCCTGAAGTCATCTGCCTTACCAAAAATGCTGTTGGCTTCAACCCAGTCGGTCCTGGAGCCACCTGAGTCCATTTCCCCTTCTGTGGTACCTCCTCCGAGCCATGCAGGGATTTTGGAGCCAGAGTGCTCGGTACAGCTGGTTGTGGAACCCTCGGTTCCAGCTCCCCCCAAAGCTGTCTCAGAGCTGAGTTCCACTCCAACACCTTCAGTGATGTCCGTGGTGTCTAGGAGCTGAAGCTCCCCAGTCAGCCCCAACAGGGACACTTGGAACAGGACCTCTTCAGTTCTGAGTCTCCCTCTCGGTGCGTCGGCTAGGGTGAGCTCGGACCCTACATCTATCTGGGAGCTGATGGCTCTGGAACCAATGACTTCCTCCATCTCCTCAGAGCCGGGGAGGTCTTCGGAGCCAGAGAGGTCGGCCTTTGAGATGATGAGGAGTGTGCTATCTTGATCATCAGCTCTACCCAGGGGTAGTGACACTCTTTCCCCACAGGCACTGACCTCCGTCTCAGCACATACTCCCTCTCTAGACAGCAGAAACCTGCAGCCTCAGGAGCCCCCAGCTGGTGGCTCCCACTCTTCCCAGACCTCTCCAGAATACCCTTCTGAGGAGCCCCCTCAAAAGAGGACATGCAATAGGAAGCATGTAGACTCCCAGGATGAGTCTCTTACCTCCGACACTGACCTCAAGGAGTCAGAAAGGTCCCCCAAGTCATCCTCTGATGATGTCTTCATTGCTGACATCTTAGAGATCCTTAAGCAGAGGTGCAGCTGGCCCACTGTTACCCCTTCTGATGAGGAGTCGATGTACCTGAAGGCTTTCGGTTCTCAACCTTCAGCCTCTTGGGTGTCTCCACCCTTTTATGAACTTTTAGATCTTGTTAGTCGAAAGGTGTGGGAGACTCCTGATGCTGTGGAACCAGTCCCCAGGAGAAACAATAAATTTTTGTCAGCCCCCAGGGAGAAATAATTTTTGTCCAAAGGTTTTCCTGTAGATGCCATGATGGTGGTGGCAGTCACTAAGAAGGAACTAGTGTAGACTTCATCTGTCCATCCACCAAGCAAAGAGTCTCGAACAATGGGCAGATACGGGAAGCATATCTTTTCATCAGTGGTATTCACTCTCAGATTGCTGAACTACCTAACACATTTTACAAGGCTTCAGAGAGATCTCCTTATGGAGTTGGGAGAGACTCTACAAGGTGCATATACTAAAGGAGTCCCTGATAAGGTGACTGCTCAGTTGTACACCTTGAATTCCATTGTTAACTCGTCCATGAGGCTGATTTCTTATGCAGCCAATGGAGCGAGCAGGGCAGCGGGTTCAGGAGTTTCCCTTAGGAGGCACTCCTGGATGCACTTGTGTAATTTTGCAGAGCCATTCAAGTCTACCTTTACCAATGCCCACTTTGACGGTTCTTCCTTGTTTGGACCTAAGGTAAAAGACACACTCACTAGGTGCGAGCAAGAAGGAAAAATGCTCTCTGCTGTAGGAATATGTTTTACCATCCACTCTAGACCATACTCCAAGCATCAGAGAGGTGGTAAAATGTGGATCATGAAGTCCCAGAGGATTTTCCAGGATGCAAGGGTGACTCCTCCTTTAGAGGCAGAGGAGGAGGAGCTAATGGTAGACATCGCCCTAGAGGCAGGGGCGGACTACAAAACCAAAGAGGTTGTGATTTGTTTCAAGGCCGGCCCTATCAGCACTCCTGATGTGTGGCCCGCCTGTGCTTCTCTGGAGCCAGTTGGGGGTCACATTTCTTTGTATCCAGAAGCCTGGCTAAGCATCACCCAAGACAAATGGGTACAAAGAATTATCACCAGAGGTTACTCCATACCCTTTTCTCTTCCACCTCATGTTCCCAAGAGGATCCTGGATGTTCCACCCAATCACAGGGATCAAGCAACTGTAAAAGTGAACAAGTTGCTTGCAAACAGAGTCATCCAAACCTTCCCCACAGACCAGGTAGGATTTGGAACTTACTCCAGATTATTTTTAGTGCCAAAACATACAGGGGACTGGAGGCCCATCTTGGACCTCAGCAAATTAAATGAATCCATAAAGAAGGACAAATTCCGGATGGTGACACTGCAGTCTATACTCCCTCTTTTAGGGAAAGACACTTGGATGTGCTCAATAGACCTCCAAGATGTGTACTACCACATAAAAATGGACAGAGCGTCAAGGAGCCATCTACACTTCCGGCTGGGAGCCAGTCACTATCAGTTTTGTGCTCTGCCCTTTGGTCTCACCACAGCCCCAAGGGTGTTCACCAAGTGTATAGCAGTAGTGACAGCTCACCTGAGACATCTAGGATTCCAGGTGTTTCATATCTGGATGACTGGCTCCTGACCGCCTGCACCAGGCATCTACTTCTTCAAAGCAGAGACTCCACTATCCAACTTTGTGCCCAGTTGGGGATTATTACAAATTGGGAAAAGTCTACCTTATCGCCCTCTCAATTTGTGACTTTTATAGGTGCAGAAATCGACACAGTCTCCATGTTGGTAACAAAGATGAAAGATATACGTTGGTCACACACGGCTGTACAAAAACCTTTTCATACTTGAAAAAGTAGATAGAAGTGAGTGCTTTCATGGATACAATCTGCTTCATCAGAATAATAAAAAAGACATACAGAAACTCATCCAAAAAGACACTCCAATTAAGACGGCACCAATCAAAAACAAGTCATTAATTCAAAATCACATATTTAAAGGTATACAGTGTTTAAAAAACAGCATATATATTTTTTAATACTAAAACCTCTATATCCAACATTATTAAGCCTCATATTAAAAAAAAAGCATTAAAATGTTATAAAAAATGTATGTGTGTGTGTGTGTGTGTGTGTGTGTGTGTGTGTGTGTGTGTGTGTGTGTGTGTGTGTGTGTGTGTGTGTGTGTGTGTGTGTGTGTGTGTGTGTGTGTGTGTGTGTGTGTGTGTGTGTGTGTGTGTGTGTATATATATATATATAAAACATACGTAGAACAAATAAAACTTAGGGCTGGATTTGTGAAGGCTTGCACGGAGTCTAAGAGTAGAGTAAGACTCCATGCAGCCATCATGTCTGCCGAGCAATCCAAGAACAGCCGGTAGGGGCATGCAACAGAGCACCCAAAACGAGTCTTAAATGGACTGGGCTAGGATATGCAAATTACCTCATTTGCAGCTGAAAGCTATGCAAATGAGGTAAATTTGCGATCCAGGAAGCCCGAACCTGTCCGAGTAAGAGTAGTGTTATTTGCAGAAATGTACTCAGTTGACAACTGAGTACAGTTCTGCAAATCGCAAAACGGAGCCGTGACAGCCCCAAAAAAAGGATGCATACAGTGGAGGAAGCATGCCAATGGCCAAAAATATGGCCATTGGCAATGGTCACAGATGCAAATTAAAAATAAAATAATATTTTTTTATCCTGATCGCCGATGTTTAAGCATAGCACAGTGCCGCACAAATATGGTGCACTCTAAAAAACAGAAAAACAGGAATTAAAATCCACAAATGTGGATTTCATAGTAATTCTGAAATTATAATGCAAGGGAATGGCAGTCTGAAGACAACATGGCTACCGAGTAGAGGTTGCTAAGGGGGGAAGCTCAGTCTAAGACATCTAACCAAGCATTAGTAGGCAATCCTATGCAAATGAGGGTAAGGATAGTGAATCTCAAGTTTACATAGCAAATGAGCACAGTCAGTGGAGTGTAGGAGTAGGATAAGGGGAGTATCAGAGTAGAAGATAGGTGACATCATGAGGGGGGTATGTATGAAAGAAGTGAAGCTCATTGGAGCAGAGTGGCATGTGTATGCTGTCAGTTGCCCATCACTGGAAGAAGTGCGTCAACAGGTATCCTAGCTAAAGGCAAGAAATTGAAGGTGTATGCTGTGGATAACACCAAAGTTTCTTGTAGAAGTGCTTGCAATGTGTATGCGCGTGTGTGCACGCGTGTAAAACTAAGTAAGACTGTGTGCATGCGTATGCGCTTGTGTGCATGCGTTTAAGCTGGACTAAGCATGTGTAAGGTTGTATAATGTTGTGTAAGCGCGTCTGCGCCTGTGTGCGTGCGTTTTAGCAAGAATAAGCAAGGTTTAGTCTGTGTAAGCATGTGTACGCGCATGTGAGCTAGTGTGAGTGTGTTTGCACTTGTGTGTGCGGCACTGCCCCCCTGAGGAAACAGAAAGGGAAAAGGAAGCACAACAAATAGTAGGAAGTTAACCAGGGAGTACTAGCAGAGCTAGCAGGTGAAAACAATTAGAAGCAGGCAATTACGCAGGCAGTACACTAGCCCAGCCCAGCACTTAAAAGTCTGCAAACAACATTCCACTATGTTTCCCACAGAAACACTGCAACACTGCAGAAAGCTAATAGAAGTGAAAACTGAAAAAGCTTTACTGAGACAAAGAAATGTTAGGGGCTGCCATTGCCGTTATAAGGCGACATATGCAACAAGCTGAGGGTGGTGACAATGCAAATGTTGCTGGACAATCCACAGTGAGGAGACGGAGAAAAGTGTACAGGCCCAGGGTAACCTATCAGGGGCTACATGAGCTGGAGACAGTGGAGCGCTATAGAGTGGACAGAGACCTCATGCAGCAAATTGTTGAGCTGTGCAGGCCACACCTCACACACAGAACCAACAGAGTGGAACCCATCTCAGTGGAAACCAAGGTTTGTGTTGGCCTAAGAATATTAGCAACAGGTACCTTCCAGAGACCAACTGGTGATATGATGGGGATATCACAGGCATCAGCATCCAGGGTACTGCACCAGTTCCTGGATGCCATGTCAGCACATGTCGGTGATCATGAATACTTCCCCAATTCCCATGAGGTACTGGCCAGCAATATGCATCACTTCCAGCAAATAGCGGAATACCCTGAGGTAGTGGGTGCAATTGACTGCACACATTTATGCATCGAGGCACCAGCCGGTGAGCGGGGTATGGTCTACTTTAACCACAAGGGCTTCCCCTCCATCAACTGCCAGGTTGTGTGTGATTCCCAGGGCATAATACTGAATGTGTGTGCTGGCTGCCCTGGAAGCTACCATGATTCCCATATTTGGCATCTGACACAGCTGTACCAGACATTTGTCAATGGGGATATCCCTCAAGGTCACCTAGTGGGGGATGCTGGCTATGCACTGGAGCCGTCGCTGATGACACCCATCAGAAACGCACACACACCTGAACAGGAACGCCATAATGAGGCACACGCACAAACACGAAATGTAATCGAGCATGTGTTTGGGCTGCTCAAGTCATGGTTCAGGTGCCTGGACACATCTGGTGGAGCCTTTCAGTACTCACCAACTTCATGTACCCAAATTGTCATGGTATGTGCTATGCTACATAATATGATCCTGCAAAAACAGCTGCAGCAGGACCAGCATAGGCCTGGGCCAAACAGCCCCCCACCATTGCCAAGGCCATGACAGGCAGAGCGTAACTCGGAGGAGGAACAACCTGAGCCTGCCCCAGTAGGCAGAAGGAGGCATGCCCAGTATGCCCTGGCCTTGGCAAAGAGGCAACACATAGCATGCACACTGGCCCAGTAGGAACCCTGGAAATGTTACCTCTCTCTGACATGCACAAAGAGTAAAAGGGATGCCTAACATGACACTACCTGTCCTCAAACATGTATAGGGAGTGTAGTATGTGCATCCAACATAGGCAGCCCTGCAGCACCACCCAAGGCATGATTGCCATCTGTTAAGCAATATAAAGCAGTGCTAAACAGCTGTCACCACCAATCAGTATATGTAAACAAATCTGCAAACACTAACTAGCACAACTGTGGTCAATGTTGACCAATATTGCCCGATGTCAAGCAATGTTGGTTAACGTTGAGCAATGTTGGACAAGCATGGTCTAAGTTGGGCATGTCCGAACAAAAGCCAACATGCTCATATTTGCCCACCGTCCCGTAAACAGTCATGTCTGCTCAGTTTGAAAATATAAAGTGGTGACAGGCCTTGAACCCAGGATACTGTGCACTATAGTCATAGTACTGAACCACTAAACCACAACAATATGTCAGTGGTCAGCCTGTATGAAGAAATGTTGATAGGTCTATGCAAAGTATGTCATGGAAACCCTGCAGGCATAGCATAATCCCCATCGAGTTATGACACAAAGGTGAGCCCTGCAGTAAGAATAGAACCTGATCTTCAACACACAGATAGTATAAATGTCAATAATGCACATGCTCACACACATCTACAAATGTAGTGGACCTCAGACAGCAACATAATGAAAGGTCACACTGGGCATGCTCACACAGTTGAATAAATGACACAAATGTCAGGCAACAAAACACTGAAAGGCAGAACTGGGCATGCTCACACACTTAGGCCATGACTGAGTACAGCAGTGGGCCACACATATCCAGCAGTTGCATGTGTTAACCCAGGAACCTCACACTATCCACCAATCTGCCATGTGCACACAGTTAAATGACAACAGACACATATATAATATAGAGGAACCCTGTCAAAACCAATCATGTTCTGCAGATACTCAGGTTGTTCATAGAAAGTGGGAAAGCAAAGAAGAAACAAAACCTGCAATCAGTATCATCAATAAAGAATGTGCATCCCGAACAGTATCACAGGTCCAGAGGCTGATATTAGGCTATCTGCCCTAGGGCATGTTCAAGCCTAGCCAGAGTGTGCTTGGCTATTGCAACCCTGTTAGATTAGTAGACTGTGCCTGTGATTAGTAGGTCACACAAGATAGCCTATTTACATTTACTTTAATGTGCCCCTGTCTAGCAGTGACACAGAAGATATCCCAGGGGTAAACATACGATCACCCATCCACTTGTCAAGATGTCTCCTGTAGGTGGTCATTGGTGGGCCTTGCGTATGCAGGACTGGGATCCCATTCCACAGTGAGTGGAGCCTCTGGGATAGCAATCTGTCCATCCTGCATGTCTTATTAACATCTGTGCTGAGGTTTACATCCCTGGGGCATGTAGCTCCAAGGGATGTGGATATCCTGAGGTGGACCATGTCCATGACATCTGGGTTGGACATGTCCTTAAACAACAGGCACAGATCGCGTTCAAGTAGGCAGTAAGCGACTGAGTATAGCTGGAGATACGGTAGCCAAAGTGCAGGCCATCTGTGTGAGTCCCTAGATTTACTTGGTGAGGTAATCTGTGTCCATTACAGTTGCTGCACGTGTCGGGTAAGGTACATCCCAAATGGGGCATTGTATCCAAGCATGGGCCTGATGACTATAGGGGCACAATGACCCACTTGATTTAGATGTGAAACCTCATGGGATAAGGTGGGCTATACAGAAGGTCTGTCTAACCACTTTGGCAACGTGATTGTCAAAGGCGAGAGTACTAAGTACTCGTGACCCCAAAGCCATAACAACTCCTACCGTACATAATGGATTACCACCAAAATGGTAATGTGTGGGCATGTTGTAATTCCAAAAGGGGATGACTATGCATCTAATGGCATTTAGCTGTAGGCCATGGCTCTGGCACCAGTTATCCATCCCTGTGAGACTCCTTTTGAGGATGCTTGTGGCAGCTGGAGAGATGATTATGGCACCCAGTATGCAGTCATCTGCGAACATGGTCAGCCATATCCCTCCTGTGATAGCCTGTACATCAGAGACATATTTACTGAACAAGACAGGTCACAGGACTGAGCCTTGTGGGATGCCACGTATAACTGGTGTATAGTCAGACATGGCACCTGCAATATTTACCATGTATGTCCTAACCCTGAACCAGTTAGCAATCCATTCTGTGACATATGTGTCGATATTGAAGCCGGTTAGCTTATGTAAAATGTCCGAGTGGGGTATTGTGTGGAAGGTGTATGCGAGGCCCAGGTAGGCTGTGTGGACATCTTTCTCTACATCTGTGGACCTGTTAACTGTTTAAAGAAGTTGAACAGGGTCAAGAGGCAAGATCTGCCCACAACTAAGGTGAGATGTGTAGGATCCAGTGTCTGTATGTTTCCGATGTCTATGTGTATGACTGCCATGATGATATGCTCCAAAACTTTGCAGACCAGGCTAGCTAGGCTTATAGGGTGACATTCTCCATGGTCCACTGTGCCACCACCCCTGTGGAGCGGGAACACTGTTGCTGTATGCCATTCCATGGGTACACATCCAGTAGTGACTCTGAAAATGAACAGTGACCTAATGTGAGGGTTACATTTGTCATGAAGCTTGTGTAACATGCAGGCCGGGACACTGTCCAGTCCCTTTGATGCTGTGATGTCTGCTCTGGATAGGTCAGCATACACCAGTACATCTGTTATGTCTGGGAGGCAACACCCTGTTGGGATGGACAGCAGCTGTGTAGGGGATGGGGGTGGAGACATTTGCACCGAACCTGTTTGCCACAATGTTAGCAATGTCTGTGGGTCAGTATGTATATTCAATATGCAGTAACTCACAGTGTATCTTTCCCCCGGATTCACGAATCCTCCGTGTAAGACTTAATAAGTCTTACTCGGAGGCTGCAGTTGAACGGTATGATGTCAGCGTGCCATGAATATGCATGAGGGCATGCTGACTCAACCGTAAGTTCTACATGGACCGTGTAAGAAAGCAGGGGGCATGTCCGACTGCCGAGCAGTCGAAATGTCCACACCCCTGTAAGTGTTTAAAAGGAAAGCAAATAAACAAGAGCGAGTCCGCTCAAATGTCCCTGCATCCAACACCTCACTGCCTGAGAATGTAAACCCCCATCACACATCCAAAGCACATAACCATAACTTTCTTTAAATACCCAAAATAGCTGCCCGTATTTGTGCGTGTGTGCACGTGTGTGCCCATTTTTTAGCTACAGTCAGCAATTCTCACATGGAAGAGCATAAGAATGAATATATATGCAAATGCCATGAAATAGCAATAGCATAATGGTAGAGCGTTTGCAAGAAGAAGTGGCATTCAAGGTTCGAGTCCCACCAGTCCCTTTAGTATTTATTTTTTAAATCAGTATATAGAATAATACCCAATATATATGTTTAAACATAACTAAAACGCAGTGAAATGGCCAATGTATCAGTGAATAAAATCAGTATTTTAAAGGAAACCAATATAAAATTGCCCGCAGTTAAGCAGCACTTTAACCAGCGCAATGTAGTTGCCCATAGCTAAATCGTGCTTTACCCAGCACAATGTAGTTGCCCATAGCTAAATCATGCTTTAAACAGCGCAATGTAGTTGCCCATAGCTAAATCATGCTTTACCCAGTGCAATGTAGTTGCCCATAGCTAAATAGCGCTATACCCAGTGTAATCGGATTGCACGGAGGTGCGCACCACGCCAACCTGCATACCGTTGGGCAACGCAGAGCAATGTGGAGCAAAGTTGCTTAAACACAGTCATGCCCCCCCGCCAACCTGTCCGGACAATATTAAAATAAAAAACAATGATAAGGTTTGAACCCAGGACACTGTGCACCACAATCAAAGAAATGAACCACTAAGCCATGGCAGCTTAGGATAAACATCCCCTGTTAACATATATATAGTAATAAAAGGTGGATTAACCTTTGCTAAGCAGGGCTGCAGTCAGCCAAGAATATTCAAAAACGGCCAATCACAGAAAAGTGTGGGAAATGCAGCATATTTAAGCCGCATAGGCGGGAATACTCACCATAACTGATTGTAGCTGTCAACTGCAGTTAGAATGTCTGGTGTTGGAGAGGGAACACGCTTTAGAGCGCAACGTTGGGGCATCGAGGAGTCAGGATACATGGTTTGGCTCCTAGTCCATCGGCATCAGACTCGACTCCTGCAGGGCCAGTTCCAAGGAACGGAGTATAAGGCAGAGGCTTGGAACTGGTTGGCTCATGAACTCACCAGTGCCACTGGCGTCCCAAGGACTGGTGAGCAGGTCCGTCACCACCATGCAGACCTGAAGAGATGCAAGCAGGACCTTCTGAACCAGTGGATCCAGGAGGCCCATTGGATGCATGATGCCCCACTACTAAGTAGGTAGCCATGGAATGCAGTATGTAAGACAAGCTAATATAGTCTGAATAATGGATAGAAATGTTTCAATATCCCTTCATTTACTCCACAGCTGCAGGTGTTCGTGCTATGAATCAGCAAGCCTATGCTGATAGGCTGCTAAGGCTGCGCCACCAGGCAGGTTAGTAAATATTCAGCATGTATTGTTATATAAAATATGTGAGAGAGCATGAGAAAGGTGTTGCAATAGAGTGTAGTAACCCATTAATAAAGGTAAAAGAAGTGTGGAATACTATCTCTGCATGTACTGTCAGATAATATAAGTGAGCAATCCTGAAAAAGAGTGTTGTAACCTATCAATAATGGTATAATATGTCCTGAATAGTTCTCCTGTATGCACTGTAATATCAAATAAAGGAGACAGCCTGTGTAAAAGAGTGTTCAATGTAATTAATAAAGGTATAATACTTGGAGTATGTCTGTGTCAGTTACTAAGAAATGTTGTTGTACACTTGCATTCAATAAATAGTACTGTTGTAATAAGGGCTGTCAACCCAGAGTTCTGCAGTCCCATATAAAGTGGATGAAGGAAGTGCCAGTAGCTGTGAAGCATGTAACAATAATTCCCTGAATAAATTCTCTGCATGTACTGTAATAAAACAAGAGTCAGAGAGCCAGGAATAGAGTGTAGTAACCCATTAATAAAGGTAAAACAAGTCTGGAATATTATCTCTGCATGCACTGTCACATAAAATAAGTGAGCGAGCCTGGAAAAGAGTGTTGTAACCTATCAATAAAGGTATAAAATGTCTTAAATATGTCATCTGTATGCAGTGTAATATAAAATTAAGGGTAGAGCCTGTAGAAAGGAGTGTTTAATGTGACTAATAAAGGTCTAACACTTGAAGTGTGTCTGTGTCAGTTACTAAGAAATGTTGCTGTACACTTGCATTCAATAAATAGTACTGTTGTAATAAGGGCTGTCAACCCACAGTCCTGCAGTCACATATAAAGTGGATGAAGGAAGTGCCAGTAGCTGTGAAGCATGTAACAGTCCTCAACAGTTGTTAAATGGCTGTCATGCATAGGTAAATCTGGCACACAAGTAGCTTGTCAAGGTGTACACCAGAAATGTGAGTGTGCTACATGAAATGTAGGGTGCTGTAGTAAATTAAGTGAAAATGTCACGTGAATACAACCAGATGTGTAGATACATCAATATCCAAATAAAATACAAGTATGTAGCACTAACATCTGCAGCCTGGACAATCACATATTCAGATATAGTCCAGGTATATAATGAAATCACCAAACCCATTACATAATCTAATGCATATTGTCTAGTGTAATAATATTACATGTAGGGGATATACACCTGCAGTCAATAGGAATGTAGTGTACAGTAAAGGTACTAATAATATGTTAATGTATGTTTTATTTACCCCCTACTCCATGTGCATGAACACTGCAATTCCACACTTCAATGGGTATGTGTATTCTCATAACATTTGTTGGGACATATGTCCTATTGTTCAATGAACTTATTTCTTACTTTGATGCATGTGCCCTGTACAAACACCACAATCTTGGTGTCCTCTTGCCACCAATCATCCCTGCATGCTGTTGTAATGTCCACTGTTGTTCAATATATGCATGTGTTATGCTTGCTGTTCAACTGTCGTAACCCTGGTGCATTGGGTTAATGGGAATATAACTGCATACTGTTACAACTAATCTGGAATGCTGTTGTCTATGTTGTAATTAAACACACCTAATCACAGAACATATGGGAAGACCGGTCCCGGCAGACCCACCTGTTCATCCTCAGCTGGCGATTGCACCTGGCACCAGCATGTCTGGTGCCCAGTATGGGCCACCCTCCTCCATTGGTCCTGTGCCACCTTCGGATGGAAGCACTGCAGGGGATGGGGCTCACTCCCCTGCAAGTGTGAGTGGAGAAGGGCCACCTGTCACCCTCTGAAGGGTCCGGGTTGTCGTGCGTAGGGAGATCCTGCATTTAGTCGCTGATCCCCTATGCCGGCTCAAGGCGAGAGTGGCGGGACTCACGGGTGAGCCTGCCACACCTATGCAGCCCCCAGCACAGCCACCTCAGGTCTGTGAAGGTTCAGTGGAGACTGCCCATGGGTGGGGATCTCAGTCCCACTGTTACCATCTGTGGGCTCATGGGCTTGCAATTTCCAAACATCCATCCCCGTCAATTGTGTTCACCCACCCCATGTGTCAAACACCACCCCTGTATGTGTCTTGTTTGTCTTGTCTGTTTACCTCCCCAACCTACCTCCCCACAAATACCTACACCCCCTACCTCACTTCCCACTCTCACCTGAAAAAAATAAATAAATAAAAGGGCAATCTGTACCCACAAAAAATATTACGCCCCATACATAGCTGCCCATTTCACACACATGTCCGCTGGACATGTAAACTGATAATTCTCATTGGCACTACAACATACTTTGTTGTCGCCACCCCTCTCCCAGGGGTGGAAGGAGTCAAAAACATGTCAAAATGCATTGCATATGCATAGCTGTTGCTGTTAGAGAAATGGGCAGCTATGGACCTTCCCTACACCCTTCCTGCACATCCCGAGCTTGTTCTCTTACTGTCTTTCCGTCTTTGTGCCCCCCTTTTCACCACTTTCCTATCTCCCCATTTTCATTTCTTTAAAAGAAATTAGCATAGAGGTTAGCAGGAGTAAGCACTTTTAAGCAGTAGTAAGCGGGATTAAGCGAGTGTGCGCATGTGTGCACTTAGCTAAGCATCGTGCAAAACCGTGCAAACCTGCGCAAACCCGCTTACAACTGCTTAAAAGTGTCTTACTCACTCTATGGCATGACTCTTGTTCTGCTGAGCAGCAAAATAAAAAAACCTCTGCCAGTCTCGAACCCCAGACTTTTGACAGAATAGACTGCAGGAATTACCACTAAGCCACAACAGATATACAAACAACCTGGTTCTGTAATACATATATCATGCATTACAACGAGGGACTGTAAATGGAAATTAAGAATGGTATAACACAAACCCTTCTCTACCAACAGTGGATGTGGAATTGCATGACATGACTGTGAAAAGGGAACCAGCCATCCTAGCAGGGAATAATGTTACAGTAGCACCTTACAAACCCCACACAGTATCAGACCAGGATAAACACTGGTCACAGGAATACAGTGCAATAACCACATTTGTATGGCAGTTAATTGTGTAAGTGAGAAAAATGTACAAACTCACATGTATCCTGTGTTAGCATTTGGAGGGGTGTGTACATGTCCATACTGAGATGTGTATACTGGAAGCAGCAACATGTAGGTATGAGTATAACATGCACATAACTGGCTACAACCCTAGCATCATATAAGAGACAAATACCAACCTTCAGACTGACACAACCATGTCCAGAGCAAAAAAGAATGGGCCCCACCTTTGAAATCTGAAAGGGCTAGCCTACCTAACCTAGAATTTTATAGCAGTGGGCTGCAATCACAGTGAGTAATGCAATTACCAAACAGCAGGCTGCATGCAATTACTGAATGGTGGGCAGCAATTGGTGCAGAGGCTGTCACATGTACAATTGCAGATACCTAGAAAAGCAGGCTGTACCTGCAGTCCACACATGCAATCATTTCATTGCAGGTGTCATGAGACAGAGACTGAGAGAGAGAGAGAGAGAGAGACAGAAACAGAGACTGAATCTGAGGTAGAGGGCAAGAAACCAAAGCAATCCAGACAAGATATAAAACACCAAAGGTGGAATTGAGGGCAAATACCCAAATCAAACCATCCCAGAAAAAAAAAGATACAAAACCGTAACACACGGAGCAGGTAAATACAAAGGTAAGGTGTGTAACTGAAATGTATGTGTTGGCATGTTGTAGATGTACCCGAAGAGTACTCCGCACACTGCATATCATCCATGTGTGGCAGCAGTATGTATTTATCTGTATCTGCACACGTGCATAGGGCAAGGGACATACTGCAACTGTTAGTGAAGGGTGGACAGCTATCTGTCAGTGACTGTTGATATGTGCATATATCCATGTAGGTTGTAGTGTGTGGCCTAGAAGACAGCATGCAGTGTGGTGTAGTGGCCTTAGGTCAACTGGAGACATGCCCACCCCACCACACTTCCCAGTGCCCCCATCCTTGTGTCTAGATAAACAGTGGAAAAGCACCCCTGCCAGAGTGGTGACCTAGGTGGCTGCCCAGTAGGCCAATGCCTAAGGCCAGCTATGGTAGTGTAGCCATATGTCATGTGGTGTTTACATGCTGTGGGACAGAGTTGTCAGATCAGCTGCATTACAGACAGTGAGGTCTGCTAATGCTGCAAGGGCTGAGGACACCCACATGCATTCTGCACAACACTGTGCAATGTAATCACATACCAGTACATCCCACAACTGTCGCATATCTGAGATCCCCACCATGAAGGGTGGACTGTACATGTGCCTATATGTACATCCATGTGTACAGCAATGGATGTGTACCTATATGTGTATAGATAGGCATAAACATAATATATAGATATATAAATATCTATATATATTGATATACAGATATATAAATATATATATATATATATATATATATATATATATATATATATATATATATATATATATATATATATATATATATATATATATACATATAGAGTGAGAGAGAGAGAGAGACACGGGGTAATATGTACCACAACACGTCTGTGGTGAACAAGGCATCGACTGTAGCCAACTGTTGATACTGCAGTGCCATTCTACCATCCCAAAACAGTATACCCATTAACTAACACATAGGCAGAGATCTACCTAACAGTGAAGGTGTGATAAGGGAACATGGGACACAGGCGGACAGTAGCCAGCACTGTGATGAAGACAGTGCCACACTACACCTGTAAACTGTCTGTGTGGTATGTGTCATGACAACAGGTGTGTCATCTATCGAAGTATAGGTTAGGGTTCCCTCTACTCATCACAATGCCCTGTGTGGTATGTACTTTGCATGACAACTACACCAGGTGAACAGGCCACAGACAGACCTCACAAAGGGTAATACTGTCCACAAACAGATGCCCTATGCAGACTGACTCACAAAACCACAACACACTGTATTCCATACTGGCCACACAGAGGTGACCTCTGCTGGACATACAGAGGTATGTCACACCCATAGCTGGGTGATAACCACCATGGCAACATATCACAACCCCTCGGGGTACACGCTCCAGGGCCTTAAACCTTGTCAACTCACTATGCTAGAGGGATAGGCAAATGCCGTACATTGGAATAGACCACATAGCAATAGCAAACAAGGCTCCACCTCAGCAGTTGGTATAAATACCCCTGATGATTGTGTGGGAGAATGTTAATACACCCCAGGAAACACCTCTGTGGTCCGGGTTGGCAGGGGCGAGTGATATCAAAGTACATGTGTGTCAAAGGCCAGGGTAGCATATGTCTATGCTGCCGTAAGCCCTAGGGCCAATAGCATATCACCTACCTATGACACTATGCTCTCACACATGTACTTAATGCAATAGCTGCTATGTGAGGTTGAATGAGTGTAACACTGAATGTGTCCAAGGTGTGTAAATGCGTGATAACTTAGTGTGATGTTGTATCTGACATGGTAGTGCCTAACCTAGCTGTGAGGACAGCAACTGATGTGTAATGTACTGTTAGGCAGACATAGTGGTACGGCATATGATGTGACGTAGTTCTCCATTGATAAATGTGGTGTCTCATTGTAGGCTCAAGCAAAACATGTATGCTTAGTGAGTGGTACTGCAGGTGAATACATCACCAATATGAATTGTAGTACTACCTGAAGCTGTCGGGCTAAACAGCACACTATGGTGTGCATTCACATTGCTTGGTAACACTGCCATGTGTGTATCCTGTGGTCTGCACAGAGGACAGATTGCAGGCATAAGGGTGTGTAAGTAGTGGTACACAGCACCATGTGGTACACAGGTAATGCTCATCTGTGTTGGCATACAGTGGTGTGTTGTATATTCACCTGATGTGTGTGTGATTATGTCTGTACAATGGCTGCAAACGTATGTGTGTTACAGGGTTGACGTGTGTACCGAGCAACATCTATAGTCTGTTACAGCAGTATGCCACCTATTGTAACAACTGGACACATCCGTTAGGCAGGGCTATGGCATCAATGGCTAGGGTGTTTGATTGGTGCTACTGTACCTGTACTTTACATCCATTGTAATGGATGGCATCTCTGTTTGTGCATTGGTGTGATATACACCCCTGTCTTGAGGTTGTGCAATGTGTCACAAACAGTGTGTCGGGTACTGTTGTATAGTGGTGTGATATATAGAGTCTGCCAGGCATTGCAAAGGTAACCACCATGAAAACCTTCTCCAAATTTAACTTTGGGCTCCTAAAAACAGAGGTGGCTAACTTCACGGCACCCATGCACATGGAGAATTGTTACATGACCACTGAATCATACACCAATGCACTATATGAACACGTACACAAATGCATGGATTTCACCATACCCAATAGAACCAAGACGCTCTCCTCCAAAAAAAGGAAGCCAATTTGATGGTCCCATGCCATAAAGAAACTCTACAACAGAAGGAGGAAACTGATCCGGAATAAGCTGAAGTCCCAAGACTGGAAAAACTCCCTTATCAACCTCAATAAAAAGCTGAGAACCCTCATCAAATCCTCTAAAGCCAGCTATGAAAACAGAATTGCAGCAGATAGTAAAGACAACCACAAGGCCTTCTATAGTTATGTAAAGAATCTCCATGGCAATACACATATTTGCTCTGAGCTACTGCACAATGGTACTTCCTATATCAAGCCAACAGATATTGCCAATATACTGGCCGAGAGATTCAGTGCCAACTTTAACCCCCCCAAAGGACCAATTACAATACCAGTAGATGACCAGGCACCAGTAGTACTGCTGCACAGGTTTAAACAGCACTGTCCAAAGCCAGTAATATAGCTTCTACGGGACCTGACAATATCCCTGGCTGTGTTCTACATAAACTACAGAGTGAACTGGCACCTCACCTGTGTGCCCTTTTCAATCACAGCATCACCTCAGGCTTTATCCCTACTGAATGGCACACTGCTCATCATCCCTTTCCACAAAGGAGGAACAACTATAGAGCCTGGGACCTATTGCCCCATTAACCTGATGAGTCTGATATAGAAAGCTATGGAATGCATCATCATGGACCTAATAAACAAAGATATAGGGAATCTCTAAACTCAGGATCCAGCACAGTTTGGTTTTGTGAAGGGTAGAACATGCCTGCTCAACCTGGTTAACTATGAGTCAGTCACCAGAGCTGTGGATGAAGGCAAGGTGGTTCATGTAGCCTACCTTGAGCTGGCCAAGACCGTTGATACCATTTCTCACTCAGGAATCATAGAAAAACTGACTAAGCTCAGTATCAACCCCTATATCACTAGGTGGGTTGCAAACTGGTTCACAGATAGAACCCACAGTGTGAAAGTAGCTGACCAGTCACGAGTGGAGTCCCACAGGGTTCGGTCCTGGGTCCTCTCCTGTTTGGTATCTACTCTGAAGTCAAGGCCAACATGAAGGGACTCTAGCTGACAAAGTTTGCAGACAATTGCAAGTTGGGAGCTATTATTAACTCCCCAAGTGATGTTGACATCCTACAGAAAGGCCTCACTGAGACCAACGACTGGTGTCAGAACCATGGCCTTAAGCTCAATGCCAAAAAATGTGTCGTCATCCCCTTTGGGGAAAAACATGGTTCCCATGAATTATCACATCGATTGTAGTCCATTGAACACAGAAGGTGTTATAAGAGATCTGAGAACACAGGTTGACAGCCACCTCTCTTTTGACCACCACATTGCCACTGTGGTCAGAAAGTCCTTCTATGTACACATCTCATTACTAAGGGTTTTACATCCAGGAAGAAAGAGCTCATCGTCTCCCTCTACTCTTTCCTCATTAGGCCAATCATCAAGTACAATGCCCCATTTGTCCTGTACCTCACTAGACACCTGCAACAACTTGAGAGGCCACAAAAGTACCTACAAAGAGGATCCTATGGCTTAAACTCTTGTCCAATATGGACATATTCTAAAAGTTCCAACTATTCTCTGTCTCACCTACTTAGAGGTGATTTCTGCTCATCTTACAAAGCCATGTCTGACCCAGCTCTGTTAGAAATGCTACATCTAAAAAAATCCCAGTCCCTCCACACCACACACTCCCGAGACCTCAACTTCATTACCACAATCAGCAGAACATGCTTGAGGGACAGGTTCATAACCCAGATACTGCCCATGCTATAAAATAGACTTCCCATAAATGTCAAACAGAGCACCTCACTGGCCCTCTTCAAGAGAAATCTTGATGAGTGGATGGGAAATAGAAAATTCACCCTGAGGATCACTCCAGAGGCTCTCCTCAACAGAAGCAGTGGGAACTAAGGTCAGATGGCACGATGCTAGGGTAATCCTATGGGCTAGGTTTGTAAAGGCTCCATGGACATTAGCCTAGTACACACCTATGAACCTATGAAACTAAACATATTCTTCCACATAGATGATTTGTCATCCTTGCCACAGAAAAAAACTATATGTCTGATATGCTCATGAATTACATATAAATGCACAGGACAGTGTGAGTGGTTAACCATGTATGTGCATGACCTGACAAGGTCCTGGGTTATACATTCATGTGTGTATAACTATCATTGAGATCTAAGGGCCATCCAAGGCCAGAGAAGATAATTATAATTACAGAAACATAATAATCAGTATACCTTCTGCCACACATATAATTAATTTTAGCTCCACTGCTACATGTTCTTATTGTTATTTACAATTATGTTTACATTTTTATTTATTTTTTAAAATTGAGTGGAAAAGCAATAATAAAAATGGGAGTATGCTAAATTAGAACCCTGACTCACCTGAATTGTGAGAATTAGCGTATATGCCAGTTGTCACATGGAATATTGGGCTACAAATATATTTGTTACAGTCATTACTGGGCAGAGTGCTCATTGCAGCTAAGAACTTGTTTGTCAGACCTGCTCATTAGTTATACATATATATTAAAGAGTTGAGTGTTTAAACATGTATGTGTGTTGACATGACATTTCAGAAAATAAATGTGTAATTGTAGAATCATAATGCTACTGATAACCACAGTAACACATTTAATATATATACATATACATGCACTCACTGTAGATAGTTATTTCTATGTTTAATTATTGTTTTCATGTTAATTGTGATATAAAATAAAATGGAACATCAGGAATAAAACTTTGGACTTTGCTGGATTAGAACTCAGGCTCACCTGCACTGTAGCCCTACACTTACACCTGCTGCCCCAGGAACAGATAAAGAACAGCTGTATATTTTCATACTCATTATTTAGTATGTGTGCTGACTGGCTCTCTGCACCTCTTAGTGTGTTTGCATGGTGGTGAACCATACAGGATACAATATATCTATTTCAAAATTGTCTACTGTCTGCTTCCTGTTTGCAGGTGTTCTGAACCTGCAGGTGTTAGGGAAGGTTACTAACTGCTGTGCAATGACACTTGGTTTGTGCGATGGTAAGAAAAAATGTAACAATGTATACTGTTTGAAACTGACTACTGTCTGTTTCCTCTCTGCAGGTATTCTGTCTACTTTGTGTGTGGGCCATTAGACCAGGTTTGTGTGAAGTTAAGTGACTCACAACACAGGCAAAGCTCACCTGGTTTTATCCTTGTGTGACTTGCTTACTAGTTTTCATTCTTAAAAGAAAAATGTGGCACTTGAACTGTGATCTCCAGATAGTATATACTGTGTGGTTCATCATGTTTAGCAGGTGTGCAACAGACACACATGATTCATAGATCTAGTTTATGTAAGTCTTTATCAAAGAGGTACATTAGATGAAATTTATTTGATTTATCCATTTCACTGTGTTTGTCTTAAGCTACATGCAAACAGTAATATTAAAAGAAATAAACAACATACAATATTACAAAAAAATGTTATTAAAGAACTTTACACAAGTCTGACATTGAACTGTCACACCAATTAACCTACAAAACACAGTAAGGTTGTCTTATCCTTCTTTGCCACATAAACAGCTTTGCAGTAGGAATGCAAATCATTGCGCATACAAGCAACTCTAATTTCATCCACAGTGTGATGCCCATGTACTGGCCCAGTAATCAGTTATCGCATTCCTGCCTGTATTTCTGAGTTTTTTGCACTTTTAAAGTTTGTTTTTGCTTAGTTTAACTGGTAGGCTACACACTCAAGTGCACTAGCCGAATTAAAGCATTTACTGTGTTTCTGTACCTAATTTCTGCTACTTTGTTAAAAAAAAAAAAAAAGAAAGAAAAAAGAAAAAAACAAAAAAATATCCTTGTTTCCCGCCTTTACTGAACTAGAATAGTCCAGTATTCAGGTATTGCTGATCTCTGGGCTGTGTCATAGTTCCTGTGTTGCCCATATCCTTATTTGGATTGGAGGAAGCTTCTTTGTTCACCAGTGAGAGTGGGGAGATCTGAGCAGCCTATCTGTCCCTTGAGGAGTGGTTCCAGCCCAGTGACTTGCAGCTTATTGGCCATTTTGGGCCATTTCCTATCCCTTTCTAACCCACTGCTTTAAATCCAGCTTTAGCACGCTTTTGCACTTGTAATTTAAAGTTTGTCCTGTTTGTTGCATATACCTGTTGAGGCTATACACTCAAGTGCGCTAGCCTGTGTTACATATTTATTGCATTTTCCTGCTGTTTGTTGCAAAAAAAAAAAAAAATTATCCTTGTTTCCCGTCTTTCCTGACCTAGAGTAGTCCAAATACAGACTTTGCTGTATTCTGGACTTTTGGAAAGTTCCTGTGTTGCCCATTTCCTTTCTTGGATAAAGGGAGGCTTCTTTGTTCACCAGTGGCAGTGGGGAGTTTAGAGCAGCCTATCTATCCCTGGCCAATTTCTAGCTCTTTAAACTCCCTTTGTATAAAACCCACTTTGGCGCAGTTTTTGTGCTTGTTGCTACTCAGCCAAGCTCCTCGTGGTCCTGCAGAGTGGTGCTAGCAGCAGAGAGGCTAAAAAAGCGACTGCTAACCTGATAAAAGTGTTTTTTTCCTGCTACTACCTGGGTGACTGTCCGATCTAGCTAAACTGCAATTATTTCTGCTTCTTGAACTGTTTTAAACTGTTTAAAGTTGTTTTTGCACCTGCGCTTTTAAAGTTTGTCCTGTTTGTTAAATATACCTGTTGAGGCTACACACTCAAGTGCTCTAGCCTGTGTTACATATTTATTGCATTTTCCTGCTGTTTGTTGCAAAAAAAATAAATAAATAAAAATATCCTTGTTTCCCGTCTTTCCTGACTTAGAGTAGTCCAAATATAGGCTTTGCTGTATTCTGGACTTTTGGAAAGTTCCTGTGTTGCCCATTTCCTTTCTTGGATAAAGGGAGGCTTCCATGTTGACCAGTGGGAGTGGGGAGCTAAGAACAGCCTATCTATCCCTGGAGGAGTGTTCCCAGCACAAGAATCTGGTAGTCTATTGGCCGTTTTGGGCCAATTTCTAGCTCTTTCACGTCCCCTTGTATAAAACCCGCTTTGGCACGCCTTTTGTGCTTGTTACTACTCAGCCAAACTCCTTCTGGTCCTGCAGAGTGGTGCTAGCAGCAGAGAGGCTAAAAGAGTGACTGCTAACCTGATAAAAGTGTTTTCTTTCCTGCTACTACCTGGGTGACTGTCTGATCTAGCTAAACTGCAAGTATTTCTGCTTCTTGAACTGTTTTAATCTGTTTAAAGTTGTTTTTGCACCTGTACTTTTAAAGTTTGTCCTGTTTGTTGCATTTACCTGTTGAGGCTACACACTCAAGTACGCTAGCCTGTGTTACATATTTATTGCATTTTCCTGCTGTTTGTTGCAAAAAAAAAAAAAAAAAATGATCCTTGTTTCCTGTCTTTCCTGACCTAGAGTAGGCCAAATACAGGCTTTGCTGTATTCTGAACATTTGGAAAGGCCCTGTGCTGCCCATTTCCTTTCTTGGATAAAGGGAGGCTTCTTTGTTCACCAGTGGCAATGGGGAGCTTAGTACAGCCTATCTATCCCTGGAGGAGTGTTCCCAGCACAAGAATCTGGTAGTCTATTGGCCATTTTGAGCCAATTTCTAGCTCTTTCAAGTCCCCTTGTATAAAACCCGCTTTGGCACGTTGTTTGCGCTTGTTACTACTCAGCCAAGCTCCTCGTGGTCCTGCAGAGTGGTGCCAGCAGCAGAGAGGCTAAAAGAGCGACTGCTAACCTGATAAAAGTGTTTTTTTCCTGCTACTACCTGGGCTACTGTCTGACCTAGCTAAACTGCAAGTATTTCTGCTTCCTGAACTGTTTTAAACTGTTTAAAGTTGTTTTTGCACATGCACTTTTAAAGTTTGTCCTGTTTGTTGTATATATCTGTTGAGGCTACACACTCAACTGTGCTAGCCTGTGTTACATATTTATTGCATTTTCCTGCTGTTTGTTGCAAAAAAAAAATTATCCTTGTTTCCTGTCTTTACTGACCTAGAGTAGTCCAAATAAAGGCTTTGCTGTATTCTGGACTTTTGGAAAGTTCCTGTATTGCCCATTTCCTTTCTTGGATAAAGGGAGGCTTCTTTGTTCACCAGTGGCAGTGGGGAGCTTAGAGCAGCCTATCTATTCCTGGAGGAGTGTTTCCAGCACAAGAATCTGGTAGTCTATTATCTGTTTTCGGCCAATTTCTAGCTCTTTCAAGTCCCACTGTATAAAACCCATTTTGGGGTGGTTTTTGCACTTGTTACTACTCAGCCAAGCTCCTCCTGGTTCTGCAGAGTGGTGCTAGCAGCAGAAAGGCTAAAAGAATGACTGGTAACCTGATAAAAGTGTTTTATTTCCAGCTACTACCTGGGCTACTGTCTGACCTAGCTAAACTGCAAGTATTTCTGCTTCCTGAACTGTTTTAAACTGTTTAAAGTTGTTTTTGCACCTGCACTTTTAAAGTTTGTCCTGTTAGTTGCATATACCTGCTGAGGCTACACACTCAAGTGCGCTAGCCTGTGTTACATATTTATTGCATTTTCCTGCTGTTTTTTGCAAAAAAAAAAAAAAAAAAAAAAAAATTATCCTTGTTTCCTGTCTTTTCTGACCTAGAGTAGTCCAAATAAAGGCTTTGCTGTATTCTGGACTTTTGGAAAGTTCCTGTGTTGCCCATTTCCTTTCTTGGATAAAGGGAGGTTTCTTTGTTCACCAGTTGCAGTGGGGAGCTTAGAGCAGCCTATCTATCCCTGGAGGAGTGTTCCCAGCACATGAATTTGGTAGTCTATTGGCCGTTTTGGGCCAATTTCTAGCTCTTTCAAGTCCCCCTGTATAAAACCCGCTTTGGTGAGGTTTTTGCACTTGTTACTACTCAGCCAAGCTCCTCGTGGTCCTGCAGAGTGGTGGTAGCAGCAGAGAGGCTAAAAGAGTGACTGCTAACCTGATAAAAGTGTTTTTTTTTCCTGCTACTACCTGGGTGACTATCCGATCTAGCTAAACTGCAAGCATTTCTGCTTCTTGAACTGTTTTAAACTGTTTAAAGTTGTTTTTGCACCTGCACTTTTAAAGTTTGTCCTGTTTGTTGCATTTACCTGTTGAGGCTACACACTCAAGTGCGCTAGCCTGTGTTACATATTTATTGCATTTTCCTGCTGTTTTTTGCAAAAAAAAAAAAAAAAAAAATATCATTGTTTCCTGTCTTTTCTGACCTAGAGTAGTCCAAATACAGGCTTTGCTGTATTCTGGACTTTTGGAAAGTTCCTGTGTTGCCCATTTCCTTTCTTGGATAAAGGGAGGCTTCTTTGTTCACCAGTTGCAGTGGGGAGCTTAGAGCAGCCTATCTATCCCTGGAGGAGTATTCCCAGCACAATAATCTGGTAGTCTATTATCCGTTTTGGGCCAATTTCTAGCTCTTTCATGTCCCAGTGTATAAAACCCATTTTGGGGTGGTTTTTGCACTTGTTACTACTCAGCCAAGCTCCTCAGAGTGGTGCTAGCAGCAGAGAGGCTAAAAGAGTGACTGTTAACCTGATAAAAGTGTTTTATTTCCTACTACTACCTGGGCTACTGTCTGGCCTAGCTAAACTGCAAGTATTTCTGCTTCCTGAACTGTTTTATACTGTTTAAAGTTGTTTTTGCACCTGCACGTTTAAAGTTTGTCCTGTTTGTTGCATATACCTGTTGAGGCTACAAACTCAAATGCGCTAGCCTGTGTTACATATTTATTGCATTTTCCTGCTGTTTTTTGCAAAAAACAAAAAAAATTATCCTTGTTTCCCATCTTTTCTGACCTAGAGTAGTCCAAATACAGGCTTTGCTGTATTCTGGACTTTTGGAAAGTTCCTGTGTTGCCCATTTCCTTTCTTGGATAAACGGAGGCTTCTTTGTTCACCTGTTGCAGTGCGGAGCTTAGAGCAGCCTATCTATCCCTGGAGGAGTGTTCCCAGCACAAGAATTTGGTAATCTAGTGGCTGTTTTGGGGCAATTTCTAGCTCTTTCAAGTCCCCCTGTATAAAACCCGCTTTGGTGAGGTTTTTGCACTTGTTACTACTCAGCCAAGCTCCTCGTGGTCCTGCAGAGTGGTGCTAGCAGCAGAGAGGCTAAAAGAGCGACTGCTAACCTGATAAAAGTGTTTTTTTTTCCAGCTACTACCTGAGCGACTGTCCGACCTAGCGAAACTGCAAGTATTTCTGCTTCCTGAACTGTTTTAAACTGTTTAAAGTTGTTTTTGTACGTGCACTTTTAAAGTTTGTCCTGTTTGTTGCATTAACCTGTTGAGGCTACACACTCAAGTGTGCTAGCCTGTGTTACATATTTATTGCATTTTCCTGCTGTTTGTTGCAAAAAAAAAATTATCCTTGTTTCCTGTCTTTCCTGACCTAGAGTAGTCCAAATAAAGGCTTTGCTGTATTCTAGACTTTTGGAAAGTTCCTGTGTTGCCCATTTCCTTTCTTGGATAAAGGGAGGCTTCTTTGTTCACCAGTGGCAGTGGGGAGCTTAGTGCAACCTATCTATCCCTGGAGGAGTGTTCCCAGCAAATAATCTGGTAGTCTATTATCCGTTTTGGGCCAATTTCTAGCTCTTTCATGTCCCACTGTATAAAACCCATTTTGTGGCAGTTTTTGCACTTGTTACTACTCAGCCAAGCTCCTCCTGGTCCTACAGAGTGGTGCTAGCAGCAGAGAGGCTAAAAGAGTAACTGCTAACCTGATAAAAGTGTTTTATTTCCTGCTACTACCTGGGCTACTGTCTGACCTAGCTAAACTGCAAGTATTTCTACTTCCTGAACTGTTTTAAACTGTTTAAAGTTGTTTTTGCACCTGCACTTTTAAAGTTTGTCCTGTTTGTTGCATATACCTGTTGAGGCTACACACTCAAGTGCGCTAGCCTGTGTTACATATTTATTGCATTTTCCTGCTGTTTTTTGCAAAAAAAAAAAAAAATATATATCCTTGTTCCCTGTCTTTTCTGACCTAGAGTAGTCCAAATACAGGCTTTGCTGTATTCTGGACTTTTGGAAAGTTCCTGTGTTGCCCATTTCCTTTCTTGGATAAAGGGAGGCTTCTTTGTTCACCAGTTGCAGTGGGGAGCTTAGAGCAGCCTATCTATCTGTGGAGGAGTGTTCCCAGCACAATAATTTGGTAATCTATTGGCTGTTTTGGGGCAATTTCTAGCTCTTTCAAGTCTCTCTGTATAAAACCCACTTTGGCGAGGTTTTTGCACTTATTACTACTCAGCCAAGCTCCTCCTGGTCCTGCAGAGTGGTGCTAGCAGCAGAGAGGCTAAAAGAGTGGCTGCTATCTTGATAAAAGTGTTTTCTTTCCTGCTACTACCTGGGCTACTGTCTGACCTAGCTAAACTGGAAGTATTTCTGCTTCCTGAACTGTTTTAAACTGTTTAAAGTTGTTTTTGCACCTGCACATTTAAAGTTTGTCCTGTTTGTTGCATATACCTGTTGAGGCTACAAACTCAAGTGCACTAGCCTGTGTTACATATGTATTGCATTTTCCTGCTGTTTTTTGCAAAAAACAAAAAAAAAAAAAAACAAAACAAAATTATCCTTGTTTCCCGTCTTTTCTGACCTAGAGTAGTCCAAATACAGGCTTTGATGTATTCTGGACTTTTGGAAAGTTTCTGTGTTGCCCATTTCCTTTCTTGGATAAAGGTAGGCTTCTTTGTTCACCAGTTGCAGTGCGGAGCTTAGAGAAGCCTATCTATCCCTGGAGGAGTGTTCCCAGCACAAGAATTTGGCAATCTATTGGCTGTTTTGGGCAATTTCTAGCTCTTTCAAGTCCCCCTGTATAAAACCCGCTTTGGCGAGGTTTTTGCACTTGTTACTACTCAGCCAAGCTCCTCGTGGTCCTGCAGAGTGGTGCTAGCAGCAAAGAGGCTAAATGAGTGACTGCTAACCTGATAAAAGTGTTTTTTTTCCTGCTACTACCTGGGCGACTGTCCGATCTAGCTAAACTGCAAGTATTTCTGCTTCTTGAACTGTTTTAAACTGTTTAAAGTTGTTTTTGCACCTGCACTTTTAAAGTTTGTCCTGTTTGTTGCATTTACCTGTTGAGGCTACACACTCAAGTGTGCTAGCCTGTGTTACATATTTATTGCATGTTCCTGCTGTTTGTTGCAAAAAAAAATATCCTTGTTTCCCGTCTTTCCTGACCTAGAGTAGTTCAAATACAGGCTTTGCTGTATTCTGGACTTTTGGAAAGTTCCTGTGTTGTCCATTTCCTTTCTTGGATAAAGGGAGGCTTCTTTGTTCACCAGTGGCAGTGGGGAGCTTAGAGCAGCCTATCAATCCCTGGAGGAGTGTTCCCAGCACAAGAATCTGGTAGTCTATTGGCCGTTTTGGGCCAATTTCTAGCTCTTTCAAGTCCCCCTGTATAAAACCCATTTTGGGGCGTTTTTTGCACTTGTTACTACTCAGCCAAGCTTTTCCTGGTCCTGCAGATTGGTGCTAGCAGCAGAGAGGCTAAAAGAGTGACTGCTATCCTGATAAAAGTGTTTTTTTCCTGCTACTACCTGGGTGACTGTCTGATCTAGCTAAACTGCAAGCATTTCTGCTTCTTGAACTGTTTTAAACTGTTTAAAGTTGTTTTTGCACCTGCACTTTTATAGTTTGTCCTGTTTGTTGCATATACCTGTTGAGGCTACACACTCAAATGTCCTAGCCTGTGTTACATATTTATTGCATTTTCCTGCTGTTTGTTGCAAAAAAGAAAAAAAATATCCTTGTTTCCTGTCTTTCCTGACCTAGAGTAGGCCAAATACAGGCTTTGCTGTATTCTGGACTTTTGGAAAGTTCCTGTGTTGCCCATTAACTTTCTTGGATAAAGGGAGGCTTCTTTTTTTCACCAGTGGCAGTGGGGAGCTTAGACCAGCCTATCTCTTCCTGGAGGAGTGTTCCCAGCACAAGAATTTGCTAGTCTATTGGCTGTTTTGGGCCAATTTCTAACTCTTTCAAGTCCCCCTGTATAAAACCCGCTTTGGCGTGGCTTTGCGCAATTTTGCACATAGTGCAGCATCAGGCAGCTCCACTTAATTGGGTTTAAAACCATTCTCGGCTCCACAAAGTCTGCTCTTCACTTTTTCCCTTAGAACTGATCTAGTTTTCATAATAAACAACCTATTCCTACTCTAAAGCTTGGCACTTGCTCACTAAAGCAATTATATAAGTCAGCAGTAAAAAATTAAAAGCACTACACCCCCACAAACTCCCCTAGAGTATCTTGTTCCCCATTGGCCCTTTTTTCAATTATAGAGGAATTCCCAATACTATTCTAGCATGTCCAAAGGTCAGTTGTCAATCTCCTCTCTGGTCCAGTTGGTGAATCTGGGAATCTTGAGGCAATGTTACAACTGCCTCATGTACACAGACAACCCTCTCCTCTTCCCAACAAATTCCAGCACATGTGAGAGATGCAACAATATAGCCAAACTGGAGGCTAAGCTCTTTCAACTCAGTACTGGTGTAACCAGTCAGAAGGAGAAGGAAACCACACTCACTACAATTCCAGTCTCACATAGACCTACCGCGACAGCAAACCAAACACATAAACAAACAAAAACATACTCGGAGGCTCTAAATAAAAGTCTGCCTAAGCAACAGAGACCTCCAAAGCAGACACCTAAGCAGCTGCTACCCCAAAACAAAATACGTGCAACACATAGCTCACAAAGCCAGTGTGCCGAACAGTCATAGCCCTTAAGGCTGAACAACACACCTGATACACTTGTAATAGGTGACTCTATCGTCAGGCACACTGACGTCCCGCTCACCAGGCTGAATAAGGACAAGGTCACAGTGAGCTGCCTGTCGGGTGCTAGGATCAGCCACATAACACAAGCACTCAGGTCACTCCAAGGCAAGTACTAATATGACTCAGTCATTGTAAATGCTGGTGTGAATGACTTGAGACGTACCTCCCTGGACTACATGAAAAGAGACATAGAGGAGCTCTCTGAGCATGTAGCCCAGGCCAGTATGACCCTGACCTTGAGTAGCAATTTACCCTCACCAAGAATGATGCCAAAATATGAAGACAAGATGATCATTTTCAACAATTGGCTTAAGTATTGGTGTCATTCAAAGGGGATCCAATGCTGTCAGCCTGGGATGACATGCTCGACAAGCCACGATGCATCACTAGGGACGGCTTGCACCTGTCACCCCTGGGCTTTCGGATATTGGAAAAGGCTCTTGCCACCCCCATAGTGCCTTTTTTAGGCAAGGCTCAAAAGACAAACCCACCTCCATAGGTATCACAAGGGATAAGAAACTAAGAGTAATGCTACTCATCATCAGAAGCCTAAACCTCGAGATGCACACACTCAGAACTCTCCTTAGAATGGAGAACATCGATATCTGTGCAGTAACAGAAACCTGGTTCAAGGTTCCCAAGAGCACCCCAGCACTACCAGGTTATACCTCATACCATGTGTTTTGGCCCCAAAACTTGGACCGAACCGCAAAAGGAGGGGGAGTATCAATATTCGTCAAAGATACCTACACCTCCAGGATGGTGGCACAGAACGAAGCATCAGAGACTATCCATGTGCAACTAACAGTGGGTAAAACTGCCTTCCAGTTTATAACCTGCTACAGACCACCCTCCCAAACCCAGGAACCCCACTCGGCCTTCCTGAGAACACTGGAAAATATGAAGTTCTCCCCAAACACCATTATATTGGGCGACTTCAACTACCCAAACATAGACTGGGAGCATTACTCTAGCTCCAACACCCTTGCCCAAAGGTTCCTAGAATTTATAAACTCAAATGCTATGGAACAACTTGTTACCACTCCCACAAGAGGGGAAAACATACTGGACCTGATCATCACCAACATGGGGGCTCTATGCTCCAGACCAGAAGATTATCCCTCACTGGTAAGATCAGTCCATAAACTAATCTCACTGGATATTCACATCCTGACCCCACCCCCTGCCCAGAAAACCACAGTGAAAAACTTCTCCAAAGCAAATTTCACACTCCTCAAAACCAAGGTGGAATCCTTCAAAGCCCCCGGGCCTGTGGAAAATACGGCCCAGACCGCAGAATCCTTTATAAACGCATTCTATGAACACCTTCAGGAATGCATGGCTCATGCAATCCCAAATAAAACCAAGACCCAATCCTCCAAAGGCAGGCATCCTGTCTGGTGGACCCCAGCCATAAACAAACTATACAATAGAAGGAGTAAGCTACTACATGATAGAGCAAAATCCCCAAAAGGGAAGGCATCTCTGATCAGTATTAGCAAAAAGTTACGGGCATTCATAAAATCGTCTAAGGCCAGCTTCGATTGAAGAATTGCACAGGACACTAAGGATAATCACAAGGCTTTCTTTAGTTATGTTAGGAACCTGGGTGGGAATTCACAGATATGCTCAGAATTAGTCCAAAATGACAAAAAATACACCGAACCCACAGACATTGCCAACATGCTAGCTGACAGGTTCAGTGCAAACTCCCCCCCTCCCCACCAAAAGGGCAAATATCTATCCCAGCAGAGTGCTACCCCTCTGACATCTCAGATGCTCAGGTAAGAGCTGCCCTCTCCAAAGCAAAAAACACAGCATGAATGGGGCCAGACGGTGTCCCTGGCTGCGTCTTACATGAACTCCAAGAAGAGCTAAACCCAAACATAAAACTACTGTTCAATCTCAGCCTTACTACAGGATATGTACCCAAAGAGTGGTGTACAACAACAGTGGTCCCTCTCCAGAAAGGTGGTGCCTCAACGGATTCTGGAAACTATCGTCCCATAAGCCTGACTAGCTTGGCCTGCAAAGCTATGGAAAGGATCATCATGGACCTCATAAATAAAGATATTGGGGACCTACAGACACTGGATCCTACCCAGTTTGGCTTTGCTAAGGGCAGATCCTGCCTCTTAAACCTGGTTGATTTCTTTGAAACAGTCACCAACACCATTGACGAGGGGAAGGTGGTCCACACAGCGTACCTGGACGTCGCAAAAGCCTTCGATACAATACCCCACTCGGGCATTATTGATAAGCTCATCAGCTTAAGTATAAACCCCTATGTCACTAGATGGGTTGCAAACTGGCTCAAGGACAGAACCCACATGGTTAGAATTGCTGGAGCCATGTCAGACTCCAAACCCGTTTCAAGTGGCGTCCCACAAGGCTCAGTCCTGGGACCTCTCTTGTTCGGTATATATTTCTTGGAGGTACAGGCCAACACAGAAGGACTGTGGCTGACCAAGTTTGCAGATGACTGCAAGCTAGGCACCATAATCAACTCTCCTGCTGACACAAGCATCCTACAAAAGGGCCTTATAGAAACAGACAACTGGTGCCAGAGCCATGGCCTCAAGCTAAACGACAAAAAGTGTATAGTCATCCCCTTTGGCAAAAACAAAGTGCCAACAAATTACCACATAGGTGGTAATCCATTAAGTATGGAAGAAGTAATTAGGGACCTGGGGACCCAAGTTGATAGCAATCTCTCATTTGAAAACCACGTGGCCAAAGTGGTTAGAAAAACATTTTATATAGCCCACCTAATCATGAAGGGATTCACATCTAGATCAGGGGAGGTCATCGTGCCTCTTTACTCATCCCTCATCAGACTCATAATTGAGTACAATGCCCCTTTTGGGATGTACCTTACCAGACACCTGCAGCAACTGGAAAGACCCCAAAAGTACCTCACCAAGAGGATCAAAGGCTCAAACAGATGCCATATGCTGCCCGGTTAAAGAAACTCCAGCTCTACTCAGTGGCATACCGCCTGCTCAGAGGCGATCTGTGCCTGACGTATAAAGCCATGTCCAACTCGGAATTAATGGACATGCTGCACCTCAGAAAATCCAAATCCCATCTAGCTATGCACTCGAGAGACTTGAACCTCAGCACTGAAATAAATAGGACATGCTGGAGGGACAGATTCATAACCCAGGGGCTCCCTTCAGTCTGGAATAAAATCCCAGCCCAGGTTAGGCAGAGTCCCTCATTGACTCTCTTCAAGAGGAATCTTGATGAGTGGATGGGAGATTGTAGATTTACCCCGGGTATCACTTCTGTGTCACTGTTAGACAGAGGCACAGTATACTAACCTCGAAAAAGGGCATAGCAAAATTAATGAACCTAAGTACACACACACAGTAAAGTTCAAGTTCCATTAAGAGCACACAGAAATCACAATCAGTCTCGGGCTGGTTTCTCCCTTTCTCTCCAGATCTCCAATAAGACTCCCCACTGGCACAGCTATAGGGTCTAGGTCTCAGCCTAGTGGTCAAGCTAAAACCTCTTGCACTCTCTCTGTCTAACCAGTGCTTCATGTCCCTGCCCAAGTACCACACACACACACACACACACACACACACACACACACACACACACACACACACACACACACACACACACACACACACACACACACTTTCAGATTTGATTTATATACAAACACACAGACACTCCTGGGGAACCTGGCACAGGTTCTCCAGCTATGCCCCATTTCTGCCCAGACTGTAAGGTAGTACCAACTGCCACCAACCACTGATATCAGTTGCTATATGACCCTTCCCAAAGGGTGACCAATTTCACTGTATAATGTTACTGCTATCCAAACAGTATGTGTTTGAGCAGCAAGACTATTGGAGTGGCTTGGACAGCATCACCAAATACATGCAAGTACTCGCTAAGAGCTTAAATTATCTCTACACAAAACAGCCACAGTTAAAAGGTTTAAAAATATTTAATAATAAATAATAACAACG
>NC_056726.1:923862891-923907423 GCF_019279795.1 Protopterus annectens
AGCTCTGGAGACTGATTCGAAGAAGTCAATCAGGTTCAGGAGACAAGATCGGCTCTTCACAAACCCAAACTGGGTGGAGTCCGGTGCTTGAAGGTTGCCAATGTCTTTGTTTATAAGTTCCATGATAATGCGTTCCATGCCCTTGCAGATCAGGCTTGTCAGACTGTTAGGACAGTAGTTCCTTGGATCCAAGGTGGATCCCCCCTTGTGGAGTGGGATAACTGTAGCTGTGCGCCACTCAGTGGGCACGAAGCCTGAGGTGAGGCTGTGATTTAACATGACTTTTAGGTGAGGTGCCAGTTCATTTTGTCGTTCATGTAGTACACAGCCTGGGATGTCATCTGGTTCCATGGATGCTGTATTCTTAGCTTTGGAGAGTGCTGTTTCTACCTGTGTGACTGTGATTACCAGAATTTAGCAATATTTTGGTATTGAGATGGGCCCTTTAGGGGGTGTGAGGGAGGGTGAAGTTGTCACTAAATCGATCTGCCAGGATATTGGCAATATCCTTGGGATCAGTATATTTAATGCCATTCTGTTGAAGCTCAGAGCAGATCTGAGCATTGCCATTTAGACTCTTGACATAACTATAGAATGCCTTCTGGTTGTCTTTGGAATCTTTGACAATTTTATTTTCATAACTAGCTTTTGAGGATTTTATGAGGGATCTCATCTTCTTACTGAGGCTGGTGAGGGAGCTTTTTGCATCCTGGGGTTTTTCTCTTTTCTGCAACAGTTTCTTCCTTCTGTTGTATAGTTTGTTTATAGCAGGGGACCACCAGACTGGCTTCCTTTTTTTGGAGGAGAGCATCTTGGTTCTATTTGGGATGGCATGATTCATGCATGAGTGGATGTGCTTGTACAATGCCTTAGTGTAGGATTCTGCAGTCAAACTTTCAGATCCCATCTGCATGGGTGTCATGAAGTTTGTCACTTCTGACTTCAGTAGCATGAAGTTGGCTTTGGAGAAGTCTTTTAAGGAGGTTTCCTTACTGGGTGGTGGGGGTTGGATGTGGATGTCAAGGGTGATTTGCTTATGGTCAGACCTGACCAATGAGGGGGTGACCACTGGTGTAGAGCATCTATCTCCCATGTTGGTAATGACCAGGTCTAGGATATTGGAGCCCCTGGTTGGACAATGGCTGAAAAGTGTGGTAAGAGTTGTAGCCTGGTATTGCAGGGGTGCTGTCTGGAGCCTTGAACCAAGTCTCAATTACTGCACAGATATCAATGTTCTCCATTTTTAGGAGTGCCTTGTCAGAGTGCATTGTGAGGTTTAGACTTCTAGCATTGAGTAGCATTACCTTCAGATTTTGCATGCTTGTATCTGTTACGGTGGTGGTTTTGCCCTTTGAACCTTGCCTAAAAAAACACTATAGGGGTGGCAAGAGCTTTAGCCAGTAACCTGAATCCCAGGGGTGACAGGTGCAGACCATCTCTGGCAAAGCATCGTAGTTTGTCGATTATGTCTTCCCAGGCAGACAGATACTGGATCCCCTTTGAATGACACCAGAAGCTTAGCCAATTGTTGAAGTCAATCATTTTGCCCTTATACTGTGGTATCATTCTGAGTGAAGGCAGGATGCTACTCAGGGCTAGGGTCATACCTGCCTGGGCCACATGATCCGAGAGCTCTTCCATGCCTCTTTTCATGTAGTCCAGGGAGGTACGTCTCAAGTCATTCACTCCAGCATGGACAATGACAGAGTTGTATTTGTACTTGTTGTAGATTGACTTGAGTGCATGCGTTATGTAGCGGATCCTGGCACCCGACAGGCAGATGACTGTAATTTGCTCCTTGTTCAGCCTGGTGAGTGGGACATCAGTGTGCCTGACTGTAGAGTCACCTATGACTAAAGTGCTGGGTACATTGTCTTGCCTTAGGTGCTGTTGTTGGGTGGCACACTGGTGTTGTGAGCTATGTGTCACTTTGGTTGTGACTAGTGTTTGTTTGCATTTCAGCTTTGGAGGTCCTTGTTGCTTGGGGAGGTTAATGTTAAGGGCCTTCACATATCTGGGTTTAGTGTTGCTATCTGTGGGTGTTGGTGGTGTGGGTTTTGAAGGGCTATGAGTTGCATGAGCTGTAGTGCAGGTGTTAACCTTCTCCTTTTGACTGTCTAGCACAATCTTGGCCGGAGACAGCTTTGCTTTCAGTTTGGCTATGTAAGTGCATCTCTTGCAGGTTGTAGTGTTGGGTGGTAGGAGGAGAGGGTCGTCTGTGTACATGAGGCAGTTGCCGCATTGCCCCAGTATGCCCAGATTCACCGGGTGGGCAGGAGAAATTACCGGAAGGTGACAATTGGACATGCCTGTTTAGGTGCTTTTTTGTAAAGTATAAGAGCTGTTTTCCCTAACCTTTGCAAGGTACTTTGCAGTTATAGGCATTTTAGTGCCTATGATTAATTTCTCCTTATTGACAAGGAGAGCTGAGTGCTTGTATCAGTTTCAGGCTTCCTAGTGCTTTCCAGCAGGTTCTAGAGCAAGTGCTAGTCACAGGAGTTCAGATTTTAGTGCTACTAATTAGAAACCAGCTAGTTCAAAGGGAAAATTTGAAGAGCAGATTTTCTGGCACCTGGAACTGTAGCCTCGCAGTGCTGCACGATGTGAAAAATGTGCAAACACATGTGTTTTTAAGCCAGAAAGTTGAAAGGGATAGAAATCAGCCCATAAAGGCTAATAAAATACAATTTCAGAGCTGGAAACCTCTCCTCTATTGTTAGATAGGCAGTACAATGCTCACCACTCCCACTGGTAAGCAGGAGGACTTCCCTCTATCACAGCAAGGTTTGGATAGCTCTGAACACAGAAAATAAAGTCCTGAGGCAAGCAAAGCCTGGGATCTGGACTGGCTAGGAAAGGTGGGAAACGAGCAAACAAGATATATATATTTTTTGTTAAAACAGGCTAAACAATGCAATAATACAGTAAATAAACACAGAAAAGGCTAACACACTTGAGTATGTAGTCCTAAGCATAAATGCAATTAAAACTACAACATTAGCAATTTAAAACTTTTTAAATGAAGCAAGGCAAGTGCACAACTGAAAAGCGATTTAAGAGGCAGTAATACAGCAGAATAAGTAGCTAGTCTACATATACAGAGAAATCTATATATACAGAAAAGTAGCTAAAACACACAAACAATTCAGATGCAGTGCAACCTAGAGCACTTGAGTTGTGGCAATATTAAGGCAAATACAGTTATAATAAATGCCCTAAAATATACTCTATATTTCCAAAATGTTTGAGAAGCACAGTCAGAACACAAGGAGATTCAGGCAATTTTTTTTTTTTTTTGAAAGGGAGAAAGGAGGAACAGAAGGCCTTCTCAGATCTCTCTGTATTATGTAGAATGAGCTAATGACACTAGACTGGGAGGAGTGTCCCAGATCAAATTTACAGTAGGGGCAGGCAACTGCAAAGCCACAAAATATAACAACAAAACACCAACAGGAAGGAAGGGTGGAGACCAATACTAAAGCTATTATCCTACACTCTTTAGACAGTAAACACTACAGAAAGCCACAAAATGAAAGTTTTTAAACAAATAAAGGAGCAAAGAGACTTTACAGAATGTTTTTAACTGCAAACAAATCAGTTACCCATGCAGATTAGTTAATAGCAATAAAATGCAGTAAAAACTATACAGCAGACAATAAAAAGTGCTGTATATAAATTGCTAGAAACAATAAAAACTATGCAGCAGGCAATAAAAAGTGCTATATATAAATTGCTAGAAACAATAATCAATATAAATAAGCCAAAAAAACAGGATACTTATATATCTCAGATCAGAGTTGTAGTCAACGCCCTCCTCCACTCTGCTCAGTGTGTATAGACAGAAATCCTCTCAAAGTTAGGGCTTAAAAAAAGACCTGAAACTAGATATAAAGCAAATAAGAAAAGAGAAAGAGGACACCAAGGCTTGGTTCTGTGTTCAGAAACACCATCTTTGCAACATTCTTAATATTTAATCTCTCAGCCATGTGTTTTCTGCATCACTTATGTTATTTTGAGAAGTTTTTCCATTCAGTGTCTCCAGTCTGCCATGTTTGTGCTTTCTCCCATTCTTTCCTTATCTATTTCTTTTTGACTTCCTTTACTTCCCCCTCAGGTTTCATAAATCATTTGGTTTTTACCTCCCCCTGTTTTTCCCATCCCCCATGTGGCTTTCCTTTCTCTCCTTGATTTTCTTTTCCTAGATCTCTCTCTCTCTCTGTGTATATGTATATATATATATATATATATTATCTTCCCTAGCCATTTTTCTCTCAGGCTGGTTGGTGTATGTCCACCACTCATTTGTGTTAGCCAAGTTCCTGTATAGTCTTGAATTGCCCCTGCCTTTTTTCCTGCTTGTTTCTTTCCTGTGAAAGTGTCTTATCTTCGTTACTTCCTCAAGTCCGTTTCATATTCCAGCAAGTATTTTCCTTTCCCTTGACCCGATGCCATGTTGCCTATCTGTTTAGTGCCTTCTCATTTACTGTTTCAAATGTTCTTTGCCATCCTATTTGGCCACCTTTGTGTTTTAGTCTTCCCTTACTCAATGTCTAAGTAGGATATATGCTAAGGCTTGCATAGGTATGTGTGGGAGCCCTAGCTCCCTTTTTTTCCCTACTTAGTCTTAATTGTCTTTTGACAACATTTTCCGTTTCCCCTTCTCTCCTGTCCATTCCAAGTACTTCTACAATTTCAGTTGCTTGGTGTCCACTGGATTAATCCACAAGTTTCTTCGCAAACACACTTTAACTGGGAGTATCATTATTATAATCTTATTGATTATACATAGTTGTTTGTATGTTTTATATCCATCCTTATACAGTGTCCCCTGTATTTTTTCACTCCTTTCTCCAAATTCTTTTGCATTTTGTCGTGTCATTTAATGTTTGTCATACATATACCCCCATATATTTAGATTAGTTTCTTTCCTCAATGTGTCCCACACCTCCCTTTCATTTTCCCTCTTCTGTCCTGACCACCAATTTCTTTTTCTAGTTGCATCTAAGTCCTGAGGCCCTTTCAAACATTGCAGAAGCTGGCATTATTTCCTGTATGGCCATCTCAACATTCTTCAACATGAACATGCAGTCATCTGCTTACATTAAGAGCTCTGATTGTACTTATCTTCTTTCCTTCTATTGTGCTAACATCTCCTCACTTCACTTGCCAGCTCTTGAGGGTACATCTACCTTGCCCTTTTCCCTACCTTTAGCATATTGAAGCATCCTTCATTTGCCATTACCTCTATTTCTGTCTCATTGTAAACTACCTTTATCTGTAAATTTGTCCCACATTTACCTTTTATCTCCCAGATGAAGTCCAAACTTAATCAAAACACTTTTGTAGTTCAGAAACACTGCCCTGGCCTCTGTTCTCCCTTTTGCTCTTGTCTGTCTGTAAACCCTATTAGGGTGCACCAGTTAGGTGGGCTGGTCCAAAGACCCCTTTCATCAATGACCCAGGTGCAAGGCAAACATGGTAAAATGCTAAATACAAGCAAAGCTGAAGTGGAGAAAAAACATAGACATTAGCAAGGCAGAGTATATACACAGTAAATTCCAGAAGATTCACAGCATTTAGGAAGTGTCATAGTAATTTATTAAGATATTCACATTTTAAATATTTAAGAAATAGAGTATATCAACAAATGTTTAGTCAACAACTCAGTACTATAAGGAGAAGTTTAAGGAAGTGAGCAGTGAAGAGCTACAACAGGCAGAGAACGACACAGAGAACAAAGCTATTTGCATATGTTTCCATGACAACAGTTAAAAACAGGGCCTCTGTTTTTAACTGTTGTCATGGAAACATATGCAAATAGCTTTGTTTTGTAGATGATTCTTAAGTTCTTTTTAAACAGATTTTGTAGTGTTTAGTTGCCTAATTTCAAGTGGGATGTGGTTCCAAACACTCTTTTGTGTACTGTTGTTTGGAATTGTGGTCTGTCTAGGTATGGGAGCCATTCTCGTTGTTCCTGAGTAAGTTGTTCTTTCAGCTTTTCCCGGTTAGGGACGCCACAGCGGAACTCCTGTCCGCTAATGATTGGCAGTAGATTTTTTACGGGTGCTGAGGTGCCAGCTCAATGCCCAACCTTCAACAAAGGCACACTCATTCTACGCATGTCTTTCAAATGCCACTCGACCACGGGGAGGACATGCAGATTCCACACAGAAGGCGCTCCAGCCAAGAATCAAACAGGATAACCTCTTGCTGTGAGGCAACAATGCTACTACTGCACCACCGCAGCATTGTCCCTGAGTAAGTAGTTTTGTTAAATAAATATTAAATTTGATTTACGAATCGAACGGGAGAATCTTTTGCTGTGAGGCAACAAAGCTACCGCTGCACCAACGTGGCGTTGTCCCTGAGTAAGTAGTTTTGATAAATAAATATTAAATTTGATTTAAGTGGAGGACAGTATCCTAGATTAATGATTTTGAAAAGGAAAGAAATGAAAATCAGGATGACTGTGTTTTTTGTCAGACAATTTACAGGTGCATGGGTTCAAAGTTAAGTACCAGGCTAGCTGTCCTTGAGGGCTATTTTAAGTCTAGCCAGTTTCCCTTTTAGTGGTTTAATTAACCTATCCCAATTGGTGCTAAACTAGCCTTACTCATCCCATGGTCAATAATTATGTTTTACTCATAATGAGAATAACTGTGATTATACCGTAGGGCTATGTCATTTGTAGATTCAATGACTGTTTCTAGTTTGCAGTCATCTGCAAACTTAGTCTGCTTTAGCTGTTTGGTACTTTATTTTACTGCAGAGAAGTAAATGCCAAATAGAAGACTTTCCAGCATAGAACCCTTGGGGGACTTCAGTGGTGACTGGTCTCTTTTTGGAGGTAACTTCCCCTCTTTTGATTTCCTGTGTCCTGTCTGTGAACAGTTGGCAGTCCAGAAGGTGACATGGGGATTAGCTTTTCTAGTATGTCTGAGTGGGAGACTGTGTCAAAAGCTTTGGCCAGGCCAAGGTTTGTGATGTGTATCATTTTGCCTTTATACATTGCTTTGGTGACCTTTTCAAAAAAGTCCAACAAGTTGAGTAAGCATGATCTGCCCTTGATGAATAATGAATCATACCTTTGAGAAGGTTGCAGTGGTGGATATTTAATTTAGGGAGAAGAGTGAACCTACCAATCATGCTAAGAGCAGCTTGAACAGAGTATGTACATGAATTGGAGTGAAAGGTAAGTAGTGGGAGACCGTATTGTATTTTGGGTATTAGAATATTATATTCAATGGCTTTTCTTTTTTTTAAACACATTTATTAAACCATCACTTAAGACATAAGCACACAAATATTAATAGAAAGCAAACAAACCATATTAACAGTTTGATTCTCAGAGCGTCTTCTGTGTAGCGACATGCGTGAATGGGCGTTCCTTCGTTGAAGGTTGTGCATTAGACCCGGCAAGCCAGTACATAAAAATCTACTGCCAGTCATTAGTGGACCGGAGTTCTGCTGTGGCGACCCCTAACCGGGAAAAGCCGAAAGACACAGAAATTAGCATTTTTTTCATTTACATACATTGTAAATTACATTCGTTTTCTTTCTTTATAACAACTGACATTCTGTCCCGCATTACATAAATTGCTGAATTCCTGCTTTCTTTAATCCTTACTCCTTCTGAGCATTACTCTGCGTGTATTGTTCTCACAAATTCCATTTATTTCTATGGAATTTGCTCCTTCCCTTTTCTAAAGATCCCGCTTCCAGTTATTTATTCTCTTTTACAATATTCAGTACTTTAAATACTATTGGTTTAAATTTTAATTTCCATTTTCAAGTAATTGCTTTTTTGCAGTCAATAGAATTAAACTTAATAAGGCCTATTATAGTTTTAGTTAGGACATGGTTGAGACATGGTTTTGCTAAAAAATTTGTGTGATATGAGAGAAGGTTAGGGAGGTCAGGCCCACACAAGTTTTTTCCATGGTATTGGGAATAAGATTTCAAAAGCTGTCTCTAATGTGAATAGGAGGATTATACAATATTTGCCTAGTTGCAAAGCTCATAACATTGGATGTTCTTCATGTTTCACTGTTGCTTTCATCACACTTGGGTTATCTGCCTGCAGGTAGCCCTAAGTCGGCATGAATACCAGAGTCTTGGGATTTCTGCATCAGATCCTGTCACCTCTTCCATGACGTCAGGATGTCAGGGGTATAAAACTATGCAGCCGACGTCATTACATCAGCTTTTCTTGCCTCTCAGGAGCCTGAAGCAGAAGCAGTTCACAAATGCCAGTCGGCCGCTACCTGAAATTTTCATTGCTCGAGTTTCTGACCTGAAGTCTTCTAAAGCTAAGTACCCCGTTGGGGATCCTTTTTTTCTTGCTCTAACCGATGTCAGAAAAAGTTAACAATTGTCTTGCCTATGGAAAGCAAATACCTCACAGAGATTTTCAGTCTTACTGCATCACCTGTTTAGGCCAAGACCATGACGTTCCTCAATCTAGGTTTTGTGCCCTATTTAATGCTCAAACTATTCGTCGTCGGGCTATCTTTGTCGCTAAACTCTTTCACTCTCCATATTCCAAAATGGCTTCGACAAGCCATCCAACTACAGATCTTCCGAAAAAAACGTAAGGATAAATACAGAATCAGACCGCATAGGCCAGTACTCAGTGAGGCGCCTCTACAGATTCACAGGCCTCTGCTGACCCATTTGGAGTCCGGTATGCCACGAGATGCTTCTTCGACTATGGAACCTGCGGATGTCTCTACCTTGGATAGGTCCGGAGCCGCTTGTCAGACACCAGTTTCTGAGGGTGTATTCCAACCTTCTGATGTTCGTATTAAACCGACATCTTCATTTTTGACTAAAACTACCAAGTTTCTCAGGCCCAGTGTTCGCACTATGCCTAGAAAACCGATGACTAAAGCGCATGCTCAAGCTCCCAGGCCACAGAAACAAATGCTTAAAATGGCTGAAGAGCTTATAACTTTAATTAGGGGGAGGCAGCCTTCCCTCTCTATAAGACAAAGGATTGATTTTCCTTCTGATTCTACAGACCGTGAGTCCGATGTCTCTGATCCCTCTGATTTCCAGGACATTCCCTTATCTACCTATGAGGATTCAGATGCAGAGGATTCCATTCCCTCTGCCTCCCCTCAGAGGACGTTTCTTTTGGTGAAACCTTGCAGACCTTGAGAGCATTTCTGCTGGGAATTCCAGGACTACCCTCAGTCCAAAAAGAGACTCAGAGAATTTCTAGACTTGCCTCAGCACAGGCCTCTAGCTATATCCCCTGTCCTGGATATTGTATCCAGTCTTACTCCTGATACTTTACCACCAGCTCTTAGAAAGCCTGACAGGCACTACAGAGTACCTGACTCACACAAATTTCTTTTTAAAAATCCCACTGAGGATCCAGAGATCATAACCCAGGGACCTAAAGGTATTAAGGCTACTACAGCCAAAAACCCTACCCCTTTGGACAGGGATTCTAGAGCTTTAGACAGATGGGGTAAGAAGGTATATACCTCTGCAACTCTTGCCATAAGGGCTTTAAATTGCCAGTTTCACATGTTGAAGTACCAGCAGCATATTATGGAACTAATTAAACAGAAAATGTTATTGCTTCCAGATTGTGCAGATCATAAAGATTCACAAAAGTTAATGCATGCTGCAAACCAAGTTAGTAAACATACTTTGCAGTGTGGCTTTCATACCTTAGAAACATCTTGCAGGGCTGCTGTCACTGGGTCTGTACTGAGGAGGCATGTTTGGCTGAAGGAACGAATCTTGCCAGACCATGTTACTAAATGCTCCATTAAACCAGGAACTTTTGTTTGGCACAAAAGCAGAAGAAGTTCATAAAAAAAATGGAGCTAAATCTATGCAAACTGTTAAGGATTTCTTACAGGTACAGCCACCTAGATTCAGTAGGCATTGGCCTTCTAAAAACTGGTCCTTTCCAGTCCCTCTCAAGCCTTCTCAGTCCAAGCCCAGGGGCAGCTGACCACCAAGACTACAGTCTCAGGGTATGCAGAGATCTAAGCAATGGAGTGCTCCCTCCTCAAAAACAAGGAGTGGTAAGCCACCTCCTTATGGAAAAAGTTCACAATGACTTGTTTATCATCTTTCCCAACCATGCCCAAGTACATGCAAAAATGGGATGTCCATTACTCAGTTTAATCATAGCCTCATCTCAGGTTTCGTGCCCACTGAGTGGCAAAGAGCTACAGTTATCCCACTCCACAAGGGGGGATCCACCTTGGATCCCGGAAACTACCATCCCATCAGTCTAACAAGCCTTATCTGCAAGGCCATGGAGCATATTATCATGGAACTTATAAACAAAGACATTGGCAACCTTCAAACACTGGATCCCACCCAGTTTGGGTTTGTGAAGGGCCAATCTTGTCTCCTGAACCTGTTTGACTTCTTTGAATCAGTCTCCAGAGCCATGGACAAGGGTAAGGTGGTCTGCACAGCCTATCTAGACCTCGCCAAGGCCTTTGACACCATCCCCCACTCTGGAATCATAGATAAACTTACTAAGCTGGGCATTAATCCCTACGTCACCCAATGGGTTGCCAACTGGCTTACTAACAGAACCCACACTGTAAAAGTAGCTGACTCCAAATCCAGCTCCAGACAAGTAACAAGTGGAGTACCTCAGGGTTCAGTCATGGGACCGCTGTTGTCTGGCATCTATTTCTCTGAAGTACAGGCCAGCACTAAGGGATCCTGGCTAACAAAGTTAGCAGATGACTGCAAACTGGGAGCCATTACTGAATCCCCAAATGATGTGGATACTCTACAAAAGGGCCTTACAGAAACAGATGCTTGGTGCCAGAGCCATGGGCTTAAGCTCAATGCCAAGAAATGTATAGTTATCCCCTTTGGGAAAAAACATGTACCCGTGAATTATCATATGTGTGGCAGTACACTAAACACCGAAAGTGTGATAAGAGACTTAGAGACACAGATGGACAGTGGTCTCACCTTCGATAACCACATCGCCACAACAGTTAGGAAATCCTACTATGTGGCACACCTCATCACTAAGGGCTTTTCATCCAGAAAAAAGGAGGTCATTGTCCCACTGTACTCATCTCTCATTAGACCCATTATAGAATACAATGCCCCATTTGGTATGTACCTCTCAAGACATCTGCAACAACTGGAAAGGCCGCAGAAATACCTCACTAAAAGAATCACAGGCCTAAAGCAGATGCCCTACGCTGACCACCTTAAAAAACTCCAGCTGTACTCTGTCACATATCGTCTACTCAGAGGCGATCTCTGGTTAACATACAAGGCCATGTCAAACCCAGAGCTGTTGGACATGCTACACTTAAAGAAATCCCAATCCCTCAGAGCCACACGCTCCAGGGATCTAAACCTTGTCATCACAATAAACAAAACATGCTGGAGGGATAGGTTCCTGACCCAGAGACTCCCCAGACTCTGGAATAGACTGCCCATACATGTCAAGCAGAGTGCCTCTTTGACCCTCTTCAAAAGGAACCTTGACAATTGGATGGAAGAAAGGAAATTCACCCTGGGGATCACGTCAGTCGCCCTGCTAGACAGGGGTCCAGGGAAGTAAATAGTGTGGGAAGAAATAGACAGGGAATTGTTATGACTAGGCTTGTATAGGCCCTAGGGCTGATAGCCGAGTACCAACCTATGAACCTAAGCATTGTATCCCAGGAATACAGATTCTATTTCCTCTCACTGCCAGCCCCAAGTGCTTTGCCAGACCTTCCTTCAAACCAGTGGGCAGAGGCTCAAAAGTAAGTACTTTCTCTTCTCAGTATCAGGGCTATTCAACCTGTTCCAATAGAGCAAAGGGGACAGGGTTTCTATTCCAGACTGTTCCTGGTGCCCAGAAAAGGGAGCTCATGGCACCCTATCATGGAACTGTCCATTCTCAATACCTCCCTGGTGGTCCCAAATTCAAAATGCTTACACTACAACAGCTGCTTCCTATGCTAGCCAAGGACTCCTGGCTAGTCTCCCTAGACTTAAAAGAAACTTATCTGCACATCCCCATAAGGGAATCTTGCAAAAAAAATCCACATTTCAGAGCAGGCTCTATGCACTGTCAGTTCTCTGCACTTTTCTTTGGCTTATCTACTGTACCTATTGTATTAACAAAGTGCCTGGCTGCAGCCATTGCATACTACAGGCAGAGAAATATTCAAATTTACCCATACTTGGATGATTGCCTGATTCTGGCCGTACAGTTAGGAATTGTTGCTTCAGCACCTAGCATTTGTAAAGGGACTTTTAACTTGTCTGGGGTACACCATCAATGAAAAGAAATCACATCTGGTGCCCAGCCAACAGATTGTATTCCTGGGAGCAAGCTTGACCACAACTTCCCAGATGACATTCCTCACTCCAGAAAAGCAGGTTCATTTGACAAACTACTTCAAACTAATGGCCACCAAAACCCAGCTGTCTGCAAAGAAAAATATTGCAAGCCCTAGGGTTCATGGCCGTATGGATTTTCCTAATTCCATATGCAAGACTGCATATGAGGAAACGTCAGTGATACTTAGAAAGACTCTGGTGTCAACACTCTCAAGACTTGGAAACACTGATTCCTATCATTCGTTGCATAAGGGCAGAGTTCCTTTGGTGAGTAGACGCTTGCAACCACAACAAGGGACTTCCTTTCATTCAACCCCTCGCCACCCAAAACCTGACAACAGGTGCATCAGACTATGCATGGGGGGCTCACATGACAGGCAAATGCATTCAAGGCAAATGGAGCCCAGGACAAATTCACCTGCATATCAATCAAAAAGAAATGTTAGCTGTACAGAATGCTCTGACAGCCTTCACATACCTTATCCTTCCAGGACAACTCTTGATAAAGACAAACAACACCACAGTTATGTGGTACATAAGCAAGCAGGGGGGAACTCATTCCTACACACTCTGCAGGTTATCCATGGCCCTGTGGGACACAGCCTTGAGCAACCAAGTGCACCTGCAAGCTCAGTTCCTGTCAGGCAAACAAAATTCACTGGCAGATGACTTAAGCGGAAATCTACTGGACCTACATGAGTGGAAACTGGAACCCAACTCATTCAAACTTCTAATCAACAGGTGGGGAACACCAGAGCTGGACCTCTTTGCCTCCCCCTAAAACCATCAATTGAGCAAATTATGCACCAGAAATCCCCACAGCCAAGCATGGCGAATGGATGCCCTATCCTTTACATGGGAAAACCTCTCAATTTATGCCTTTCCCCCTCTGCCCCTCCTCTCAAAAAGTACTACTCAAGATCAAGTAGGACAGACCAAGGACAATCCTTATTGCACTAGACTGGCCACGCCAGCACTGGTACCCACTCCTACGCAGTCTGACAACATTGCCACCCTGGCACCTACATCAGACCCCCTCCCTGCTGTCCCAGCAGAAGGGACAGATTTTGCACCCTCAGCTGCAAACTATGAACCTTGCAGATTGGCTTATTTCCTGAACACACCACCAACAACCCCCAGCAAATATGTGCTGGACATCATCCTTGAGGCCAGAAGGCCTAGTACTAGGAAATCTTATTCACAAAAGAGGAAAGGATACTGTTCTTGGAGCCAATCTCTAGGAAAGGACACTGCCGTGTCCTCCTTACCTCTAATTCTAGATTACCTAGCAGAGTTGCTCCACAAAAGCCTTTCCTTCTCATCAATTAAGATTCATGCCTTGGCCTTCTCAGATCATTACAGTATGGAGCCACCTCTCTTTTCTCACCCTCTCATCCAATAGTTCCTGAAAGGAGCTAACTATTTAAGACCCCTAAGGACAGCTACCACCCCTGTCTGGGACCTTATCTTTGTACTAGAGAAGCTTATGCTTCCCCCTTTTGAACCTGCTGCTACAGCAGAGTTAAAATTCCTTTCTTGGAAAACAGCCTTACTTCCAGCCATCACTTCAGCAAGAAGAGTGTCTGAGCTACAGGCACTAATGGCTGTGGAACCTTTCCTTATTTTCCAGGCTGACAGGGTTTCCATCATGACTAACCCATCATTCATGCCCAAGGTGGTATCCAATGTGGCTTTAAATCAATCCATCCATTTATCAAACTTTTTCCCTTATCCTCAGAATAAAGGGGAGAGGATCCTGCACTCCTTGGACATGGACAGACAGCTCAAGTTCTACCTTGAAAGGACTAAGCCTTTCAGAAAATCTGACCAGCTGCTAGTCAGCTTTGCTACAGGGGCAATGGGCAAGGCCATTTCAAAGCAAACCATTTCCAAATGGATAGCACTCTGCATCCCTTTCTGCTATGAACACCATGGAAAACCTATCCCACAGGGAAATCAGAACTCATTCCACTAGGGCTACCTCAGCTTCTACAGCATTTCTCAGGGGAGTCCCTACCAGGGACATCCTGGAAGCTGCAACCTGGAGTTCTGTACACACCTTCACCAAGCATTAGTGGTGTGATGAAAGAAAACCGATTCGCTTCCAGTAACTAAATTTGTGGTTTCAGATACCTTTTTTAGGGGTTGGGAGGGTGGCCTAATGGTTAAGGTGTTTGCCTTACAAACACAAGGTTTGAGTCTCACAAGGGATAATTGGCTAGGCTTAAAATGGCTTGCAAGGGCAGTTAGCTTAGTACTAATCTATGAACCTATTACCACCTACCAGACTTTTCTAAATTCAGAGCTGGATTTCACACAGCAGTCTTACAAGGCCTGCTAGCCAGCCTTAATACTTCTTGACTGCCTCCACCCTTACTCAGCTTTGGGAATCAACCCAAGTGCGATGACTGCAACAGTGAAACATGAAGAACATAGTAGAGTTGTGTACACTTAACATAAATGTAGATGTTCGAGTGTATTCACTGTTGCAGTCTGGTTACCCTCCCTCCAGCCCCCTGACTTTTCTAGACTTTCTATCTATCCTCTTTTTGTCCATATCTTATGGCCATGGTATTTACTTTTTACTGGAGGTGTTCCACACTATGTAATTGCTTCCTATGTTGGGGGCTCCTGACATCTGGGGCAAGAAAAACTGATGTAATGGCATCAGCTGCATGTTTTATACCCCTGACATCCTGTCGTCATGGAAGAGGCGACAGCATCCAATGCAGAAATCCCAAGACTCTGGTATTCGGGCTGACTGAGGGCTACCTGCAGGCAGATAACCCAAGTGTGAAGACTGCAACAGTTAATACACTCAAACATCTACATTTATGGTAAGTGTACACAACTGTGCTTTTTGGATGGATTAATTACAAGGCAGTTGGAAAACATCCAGTTTCACAAGAGGTGAATGTAGTTTGCATCTTGTTTTGTATGCCTGTCTGGCTCTTGTCTGTTTCCATTGACATGATGTCATTTTCATAAATTACTAGGTTAGAATATGATAGGTCACCTGCCTTGTCACTGATAAACAGTGACAACAAAAGTGGTCCTAAAATTGTGTCTTTTGATACCCCATTGTGTAGGGTGCCTGAATCCCAGAGAGAAAGAGGAAGGGAAAGAGTTGTATGCACCTTGATTGTTGTATTGGCTAGGTAGTCAGTAAACTAAAGAAAGGTGTATTGCCAAAGATAAGCCTTCTTTCTCTACTGATTAGAAGGGAGTGATTGGCTGTCTCAAATCCTCCTTTTAAACCAACGAGTCCAACTGTAGGTAGACTATCCATCCGTCTATCCTTCCATCCTCAACCTCTTTTCCCATTTTACACATGGGGCTGGGGTGTCACTTCAGCAGTGATGATCATCTTGAGCCAAGGTTTACACCACCGGGTGGCTAGCCCTGCAGCGATAGTTCATTTCTATAAATCACTCATGTGCACACTCTCACCTACAGCCAGTTTGGAGTGTCCAAACCACCTCCTGCATGTGTACATATTATTGTACATAGAGTCAGTGTCTGTATAATGGGATGTGATTGTACTGAAACCATTTCTGAACTAATTTTGTCTGTCACACAGCAGTTTGTAATCATTTATGTGCCCAAGGAACTGTTTGTAGACTAGTTTTTCAAGTATCTTAGCAAGTGTGCAGAGGTTAACTATAGATCTGTAATCGCTGTTTCCCTATAGAAGGTTGGCTTTTGAGAGAGGTATGATAGTGGCATGTTTAAGGTGGTTTGGGAATATTCCTGTAGAGAAGTACAGGGTGAATATACATGTCATCGGCTTGGCTATGTTAGGAGTGGCTATTCTGGTGAAGGCTTGGTGCACTTTTCAGAATTTGGCTCCTTAGTTACTGTTTAGCATTTCTAGTGTTTTTTTCTTTGCTGATAGGTATTTGAAATCGATAGTTGGAGTATAGGCAGTAAGTGCGTAAACCTGGGGGTCTTTCTTGTTATTTTGCACTGGATCTTGTTGTGGAAGTGGTGGGAAGTTTGCAGTAAGCTCATTTGTGATGGAAAGCAGAAAGTCTCTATAGTCACATGAAAAGGTATAGTAATTATTAGTGATGGTTGGGGGTCTTGTGTTATTAGTATTGGTGATAATTTTAATAAGATGTTTGTTCTCCCCCCAGAAATGTTTGGGAGAAGAAGAGAGAGATTGTTGTCTACCCCTGAGTAAGAATGTTTGTTAGTTAGTCTTCCCTAACCCTGCTGTCCTCCTCTGTTTCTGCTCATTTCCCCAAATGCTTGGTACCTCTCTCTCACCCTTTCCTTTTTCATATTTCCTTGCTTTTTCCAGGGCAAAAATCTGGACAATCTGTGAAAATCTGGATAGTTGGGAGGAATGGAGGGAATAATGTAGGCTTCCCTGATTTATCAGACTGTTGTGTCTGTCCCTGGGGAAGCTGCTGCCCCATTTTCCTGTTAAAGAGAAAAAGAAAACTAAACATGTTCTACTCAATTTTTGTTATATAGGAGAAATTTACTGGGTCTGGTTCAGTGTTTAATTCAAGTGATTGATCTATCTTTTAAGGTGGTTTCTGGTAAAAGAAAGAGAGATACTTCTTTTCCTGAATATACTCAAAATTCTAAATCTAAACAGGAAGATGAAGGGACAGATACAGGGTTTTCTCCTCAGTCTTCTGATTCAAACTTAGATGAGAATTCCATATCTGAAGTCGTCAGTCTTCATTTTATCCTTGACCAATGTGTTTGGTTCTGAGCATCAGAACCATCTCAGCCATTGTATAGCTTGCACAGGCCAAAAACTCTCAAGCTTCAAGCTTACCCACAATGCATCTCTCCAGTTACCTCAGATCTTGTTTGTTGCTTTAATGGAAAGTTGCATTTGCCTTCACTCTTGAGCTAAGCCAATTTATTTACTGATATTCAATTGTTTTCTACTAGTCTAATTTACCTTTGCCTTTTTCTCCTACCCTAGTTACTTGTGTAAACTTATTATTACCATTGTGGTATTTATTTCCTCTTCCATACACTTTGTGTACTTCTTTCCTACCATTGTTGCTAGGTTTCTCTCCCTTACGTACAGTTCAGTGTACTCTTCTCTGCCATTTCTCTAGTTTAAAAAAAAATTTCTAACTTTATCTTGATTGTATTTGCCTTTTTGTGTCCATATGACTTGTTATTGGTCTATCCCTTGTCATGTGTGTGCGGTGAGTGTGTTCTTCTTGGTAGTGTGGCTGACAAACCTAAGGACCTCTCTGCCTTTAAAAAATGTCAACAGTGTGGCCTCAGAATTCCCTCTTCAGACACACATGCCTTGTGTGTGTATATTGTTTGGGACCACATCATCTGCAGGAAGATTGCAGTATTTGTCATGATCACTGAGCCTTAGTTGAAAAAAAAGCTCATATTAAAGAGTTTAATTCCTTCTGCCTTCAATAAGGCTATATCTGTGAAAGAAAGTAAAACTGATAGCTCATCTCCTTCCTCCTCTTTTCCTTCCTCTGGGATAGCCAAGAAGAGAAGCATTTCTATGCCTTCTTCCCCAATGAAAACTGTTAAGAAATCATCGGTGCAAAAAAGTTCCTCGGCTCCAATGAATATTGATACTGTGGTGTCTGCACTGACACCCTCTCCTTCATTCAAACCTTTGGCGCAAAGTGCTTCTGCACACACTTAATTTGATAGCTCAGTTCCTCAGAGCCAAACTCCGAACAATGCTTCACTGCCAACTGATTTCTACTTGGTAAACACCTAGATATCAATATTCCCCATCTATCAGTACTTTTGCTGGGGAATTACCAGAGGTCTTTCTATATAGACCCAAGTCTCCTTCTGTGTCTTCTATCCATTCCACCAGAAGCCTGACAGAGACTAACATGGAAATACTGGTAGAAAAAAATTTATGGGCGAGAAGAATTTCAGGTGCCCTCTCAGCCCTGACACCTTCAGGTGCTGAGCATTCCTTTACCCCATGACTGCTCTTCCTCTAACCCCTCTGAGGTCTTGGAGTTTTTGGGTTTGAGTTGCCTGGAGTAAGCTGCTTTGGTTCAAACAGTTGCAGTGACTTTGGCACTGATTCAAGCTCTGATTTCTTCCAAAAAGTCTCAACTGAATACAACTCAGAGCTTAGAGTTCATAGGAGCAAATCTAAATACAAGAACATTTATAGTCTCCCTTCCTCCAGTGAGTTTACAAAAAATCAGAGAAAAAGTTCAAAAAATACAGCACAAGAAGAAAGTGCCAGCCTGTCTAGTTCTCCAAGACCTGGGTTCTCTGGCGGCATGAATAACTCTAATTCCCTTAGCAAGATTTCATATGCAAGTTCTTCAATGGCTACATGGAACTTAGTGGTCTATACTTCACCATCTGTCAGATCAGATTTTCATTACCAGTCTTTGCAGAAAAGACCTAGCTTGATGGAAGCACTCACAGGACATTCCTCTAGGTTGCCCCTTTGTCCCACAACAGCCCAAGAACATAGTGGCCACAGATGCCTCCCAGATGGGGTGGGGGGGGCATTATCTGGGCAGAACTCTTCAGGGTACTTGATCTTCCGTCAAGGCCAGTGTGCATATCAGCATCCTAGAAATGAAAGAGCTGCTTTTAGCTTTGCAAGCCTTTGAAACTGTTCTCCATCTAGGGACTATTGCAGTTCAAACAGACAGCACATCTGTAGTTTTATACATCAACAACAAGGGGTAATCAAATCTTACCTTCTATGTTGAGAAGTTCTCAGAGTTTGGCAATGGGTGATTTCTTCCAACCGATTTCTGATAGCATGGCATATTCCGGGGAGATCCGATATGATTGTAGACAAACTAAGCATGTATACCCCTCTACCTCATGAGTGGTCCCTCAATTGAAAGTGGTGGAAATGATTTTCCACCAATGGGACAAGCCTTGCTGTGACCTCTTTGACATGCCCCTCAACAACAAGTTGAGCAAATACTTGGGAGGGTGGCCTAATGGTTAAGGTGTTTGCCTTACAAACACAAGGTGCAGAGTTTGAGTCTCACAAGGGACAATTAGCTAGGCTTAAAATGGCTCTCAAGGGCAGTTAGCTTAGTACTAATCTATGAACCTATGAACTTTGCCCTAATCCCCTCACCGAAGGATACTGTTTTAAACACTTAGCCCACCAGACTTTTCTATGCATTTCCTCTGCTTCCCTTAAGACTTTTCTATGCATTTCCTCTGCTTCCCTTAATTCTGAAGTTCCTTCAGAAAGCCCTATGGTTAGAGCACAATAATCCTTATTGACACTTATTGGCCACGACAAATATGATTCCCTTTTATCTGTTATTACCTGATAAAAACACCTTGGACTCTGGATCCAACTCCAAACCTCCTCTCTCATCCAAAGAACCTCACTCACTCAAACCTTCAGAACCTGAAGCTAACAGCATGGTTCCTCCAGTTCCATTAATTGCCAGGCAAGTTAACCTTCCCTCTCCAGTACGTAGAATTTTACTAGCCTCTCATAAGCAATCCACCCGCAAACTCTGTATGAGTAAATGGAAGAGATTTACCTTTTCGTCCCGTGAGAGGAATATTGACCCCCTTACAGTCCCTATCAAAAAGATTTTAAATTCTTACCCTGTCTTTGATAAGGGAGCCTCTCCTTCTACTATTAAAATTCAGCTGACAGCTATTTCAGACTTTTTTATAATGGTCTTTCAGCTTTTCCCGGTTAGGGGTCGCCCCAAAGGAACTCCGGTCCACTAAAGATTGGCAGTGGATTTTTACAGTGCTGAATTGCCAGCCTGATGCCCAACCTTCAAAGAAGGCACACCCATTCACACACCTACATGCATGTCTTTAAGCATCACTCAACCATGGGGAGGACATGCAGACACTGCACAGAAGGCACTCCAGCTGAGAATCAAACAGGAGAACCTCTTGCTGTTAGGCAACAATGCTAACCGCTGCACCACCGTGGCCTTCAGACTTTTATAATGGTAAAAAACATACAAAGAAAAACTAAGAGAAAACAAATAATCAAAGCGAAAACGCCACCAAGCATCAATTTATTAAACGTTAAGACCAATGTCAAACTTCTTCAGAACACTCCATAAAACCACAATGAACCTTATATACTGCAATATAAATCACATGACTTAAAATTCTACCCCTTAATTAATCCTTAAAACAATACATGTACCAAATGCAAATTTACTGACACCTTGCCCTCCTTTTAAAACCATACAAAACTCATACATCAAAAAATGTTTCTACTGTATAAATACCCACATACATATTAAAAAACTCTAAGAAAAAATAAATTAAGCTTTTAATTTTAAAATAAATAAATAAATAATTTAAAAAAATGAAGCTATAACTATTAAAATGTATTTTTCTTAGAGTTTTTCAAAATGTATGTGGGCATTTATATAGTAGAAACACCAGAATGTGAGTAAACAGATGTTTACAAAGAAATGAAAATGGGCTTCAAAAAAGAATTCAAGAATCCCCAAAACCAAGGACAATCCAACAAGTCTAGATAACTGTTAAAGGAACCCTTTTCCCCCTCCCACCCCGTCAATCTTTTTTTCCTTCCAGAAAGTCTGAATCTCAACTTTTTTCTTTGGCAACAATTTCAGATGAATGGGTTCTGAAAATCATTCATCCAGGGATTAATTCCTCAAAATTCAAGACCAGACTTTTCTATTTCTCCCTCTCCTTCAACAAATATTGTGTCAAGGAGGGATAGAACCAGTTTTTCCTTCCCAGGTTGAGAAAGGTTTTTATTCAACAATGCTATGAGTGCCAAAGAAAGAATATGCTTGGAGACCAATTCTGGATCTTTCTTTTACTGTTTTTGATAGTGTCCAAGTTCAAAATTGTGTCACTTCAAAACCTTTTACTTCTTCTCATTTATGTTTCCTGGTAGCACTAGATTTAAAACATGCTTATCATCACATCCCTATTTATCCCAAACCTCAGGTGTATCTTAAGGCTGTGTGCATCTGGATTACATTGTCAGGTGTCTGCCTTGCCCTTTGGATTATCGACTACACCAAGAGTGTTCATAAAGTGTCTGTCTCCAGTCATAACTCATTACAGCTACAGAGTATCTACATTTTCCATACTTTGATGACTCACTTAACTTTTCAGAGTCTTTCTCAGTGTCAGGAATCACATACTTGGGTGACGGACTCTTGTACAAGCTGGGATTTCAAGAGAACATTCAAAAGTCTTTCTTGACTCTTTCACACAAGATTGTGCTCCTGGGGTGTCAGCTAGACACCTCACTTCAAAGAGTTTTTTTTTCTCCACAGGAAAACATAGATCTATATCTAGATCTGTTTCAACCTATGAACCTAAAGATTTTCCACTCAGACTTCAGTCACTGCAATGGGAATACCTCAGGAGTTTGGGTCTCATGGGATCTATGATTCTCAGGATACCTTTTGCATGACTCCCTTTTTTAATTTCTCCAAATCTTTTGGGTTTATAATGCCATGATGGGAATGGATCCCATCCCTAAGTCAAAGTATGATTAAGGTTCATGAAATTAGTATTGTTTCAATCTTTGATGTCAACCAGAAGTGCTCTTCACATCACCCAAAATGTGTCTAGTAATGACTCTTTCTGCAATTCATATGGAGTTACATGTATTGGTAACATATCTAAATATGATTGTAGATTCTTTTTTATAAGACCCGTTACTCCTACTACTATTGGAATTGTCTGGGTATCTTTTTTCCACATTGTTCTCATTTCTACCTGCAAATCCTGATATTTTATGATTTTATGTCTCTCTGTACTCAAGACACTGTAGTTATTGGGTGTGGCGATTTCAGTGATCACTGCTACTTTTGTCTTCTTTTCATGGACCGCTATATCCGGTTTTCTAGCATCTGTCTTTTGAACTGTTGGTAATGGGTGTTCCAATGTAATGTAGACCATAATTTTCTATGATGCTTTGTGGCTCAAGTTTCCAGTGTTTTTCAGCCACTTTAATACCATAATGTTTGCACAATCCCCAGTGTAACAGTCTTGCCACATTATTATGCCTTTCAGTATGCAGTCCTTCTGCCATTAGTATGTCACAACCAGCAATGAGGTGTGCAACTGTTTCCAATTCTGTTTTACAAAACCTACATTTGTCTGTTTCTCCCACATGCTCAATGGACTTTGTAAACCAATGTGTACCTAGCCCACTATCTTGGGCCACCAATATTAACCTTTCATCTCTTGGTTTGAATTTGCCTCTTCTTAACTTTTCCTGCATTTGATCCTGATCAACATGAGGTTCTTCCAGAAGTTTTCTATACTTGCAACTATATTTATGCATTTTCCACATTTTTTACCTTCTCATCTGGTCCTTCACCTTATATTCTTACTTTTATTTTTTGGCACATACATTTGCTGCTTGATTGTTATCTACTTCTGGTTTGATTTCCATTCCTGCTTGACGCCAATATGCTACCGCTAGACTAAGCAGGGAAGTCATCTTAGATTTATTCTCCTCATGTTTCAAAACTTTCACTACATTTGGGTCTTGTGAGGTCAGTGATATGTGTGCAGTCCCATGATTGCAGGTCTGTGCATATAATCAATTTCAAGGAGGCCCATACCTCTTTCGGAAAAGGGAATATATAATCTTGGTATTTAGAAATCATTTGGTGAGCATGAAGCATCCTTCTTGTTTCCTGTCTAATCTGTCCAATACATTTGTGTGCCAGTCAGTCACTCCAAAACTGTAAGTTAGGACAAAAAGAGCAACTTGGTTTAGAGCTTGAATTTTTTTCCTAGATGTCAGTGTTTTCTGATTAATTTGTCTTTTAATGTATTCCTTACTAAGTTTTATTCGCATTTGTTCATGTTTCATTGTTGATCCTTAATCAATTCCCAAATATTTATACACTCCCTCTTGCTCAAGTTCTTTTATATCAAATTCTTGTCACACACTGATGTTTTCTTGGTGCTGCAGTTTTCCTGTTTTAAAGGTTGGTTTTGCTCATTTATCAAGACCAATGGCATTCTTATATCATCTGAAACAGTTTTGATAACTTGCAGTTGTGCTTTCAGTTCCTCATCTGATGAGCTGTACAGTTTCAAATCATAAACAAAGAAAATATGAGAAGTTTTTATACTTTGTTGTTTTCTAGGAGCCAAATTATAGCCATTGACTCTACATTAAAAAGATACAATGGTATCTGAAAAATCTTTGGTTCAAGCATTAACATCCTTTGTCTTTTCAAACCCCAGTGCTGGGATTTATCAAAAGATAAATCACTTGGTGAAGACAACAAATTTCCCCAAACTCAGATCTCCCCTTCTCCCTCCCTACTTCAAAGCAATCAGTCACCATAGATGCCTGAGACTTTGCTATGGGCACAATTTCAAAAAGGATAGAAGTGCAAAGTGTTTGGGACACAAGAATAAATGCAATCACATAAATGCAAAATAGATGTTTGCTTTAATCATTGCACTCAGCTTTCTTAATAATCTTTGGTCCTTTGGACTTCTTCAGTTTGTTACATACAATACCACAGTCTTTTGGTATATGAATGAGCAAGGAAACTAGATCATACTCCCTTTGACTTGTCATGTTACCTTGGAATATGGCATCACAGCCCACTCTAATATCTTCTTTCTGTCAGAGCAAAATTGTGTGTGACAGACAAACTGAACAGGACAAGGGTAGACTCTCATGAATAGAAACTAGATCAGGGGATCTTTCAAGATGTAATTCATCTGTGAAGATGTCCTTGACTTGACCTACTTACCCTCCTCTCTGAACAATTAGCTGGCAAGGTTCTTCTCCAGGACCACATGCAATAAGGCCTGGATGACTGACGCCTTTTGCTTTCCTTGGATAGGAATATTCCTGCATGCTTTTACATCCTTCCCACTGATGTCCAGTGAACTTCTGAAGATTCAGAAGGAAATCCTTTAAGATCATTGTGGTGATTCCCATTTGGCTCAAGCAACAGTGATTCTCTCTTCTTTGGGAAATGGCCAAGGACAATTACTACAAGCTTCCTTACAGAATGGATCTACTCACACAAGATCAGGGGCTTTAATACACCGTGACTCCATTCAACTTCAACTGACTGCCTGCATCATATGGAAAGTTTTTCTAGTTGGTACCAAAAACATAACCAGCACCCATTTGAGGCTATTTGTGTTCTGGCTTTACAATATGTGTGTGAGTTACTATCGTATGGTCTTTCTTAGTCCGCCATCAAGGTTCAATTATCAGTAATTTGAGCATGCCTGCCCTCTCTCAATGCATTCCTATGTCAAACTGTTTTTGAAAGGGGTTTTGCATTAAAGGCCTTCAAGAAAACTTATGGCCCATTAAATTTGTTTTAGAGAGGCTGACACTTGCTCCATTTGAACCAGCTAATCTGGCTGACTTGAGGTTCTTATTTTGCTATCATTTCTTAGCCTTAGTATCATTAATGTTTTGTTTTGTTTTTTTGTTTTTTTTTTTTTTGCATTTGTAATCCATGCCAAACCACCACTGATTCACAGGCATAGTTTTCAGACTCACTTGGAATATACTGTCTGGTTAAGTGACTTGTGATAAACAGTAAATAAAGGGAGTCTCACAGAATTAAACTTGTAATAGAGGAAGCAGTTTGTTAACATCTTATATTCTAAATCTTCTGCATTAACAGCCAGAATGATAGATTGCTTAGTGCTTTCTTTTAGTTACAGCTGTGTTGAGTCCTCATACCTAATTATGAACTTGACTGTACATTTTGTGAAAGTCTTTAATCCTGATTACTTTTAATGTCATCCACTGAGTCATCATGTTACCAAACAAACACAGCTCTTAGGTCATAATGCATACAGCAGCTATCAATCTATCTATTTATATACAGACACACAGACACAAGGTTTTATATATATATATATATATATATATATATATATATATATATATATATATATATATATATATATATATATGTATATAGGTCCCCTTCGAAACATCTAAAACCCATAACATCTAATTTCATGATACTGAAACCAGAACATTTAAAACCCAAAACATCTAAAACCCATAACACTGAATTTTATAACATCTAACAGTACAAATCACATGAAAATAACATCCCCTCCACATATAACTTCATACAGTGACACCAAACTACCAACACACATTTTACTATGTTTCTGCAGGGGGGCTTGATAAAGTGAGGTTAGGAAATCGACTTTTTCCAACTGTAGTGCAATCTTGGAGTTCATAGGTTCATAGGTTCATAGGTAGATACTAGGCTATCTGCCCTAGGGCATTTATAAGCCTAGCCAGAGTGTATTTGGCTTCCGCCTCCCTATTAGATTAGCCTACTGTGCCTCTGTAAAGTAGGTCACAGAAGGTACCCTTTTAAGATTAGTTCACTGTGCCTCTGTCTAGCAGGGACACAGGAGAGATCTCAGGGGTGAATTTGCGATTTCCCATCCACGCGTCCAAATTTCACTTGAAGAGGGTCAGCGAGGGGCTATGTCTAACATGAATTGGGATTCTATTCCAGAGTGAGGGGAGCCTTTGGGAAATGAATCTGCCCCTCCAGCATGTCCTATTTATTTTTGTGCTGAGGTTTAGGTCCCTGGAGCATGTAGCTCTAAGGGACTTGGATTTTTTGAGGTGGAGCATGTCCATTAATTCTGGGTTTGACATGGCTTTGTACGTCAGGCATAGATCGCCTCTGAGTAGGCGGTAAGCAACTGAGTAGAGCTGGAGTTTCTTTAGTCAAGCTGCATAGGACATCTGTTTGTAGCCCATGATCCTCTTGGTGAGGTACTTTTGGGGTCTCTCCAGTTGCTGCAGGTGTCGGGTAAGGTACATCCCAAAAGGGGCATTGTATTCAATTATGGGCCTGATGAGTGACGAGTAGAGGGACACAATGACCTTTCTTGATCTAGATGCGAACCCTTTCGTGATAAGGTGGGCTATATACAAGGTCTTTTTAACCACTTTGACAACGTGATTATCAAAGGAGATATTACTATCTACGTTGGTCCCCAAATCTCTAATTACTTCTTCAGTACTTAATGGATTACCACCTATGTGGTAATTTGTGGGCACCTTGTTTTTCCCAGAGGGGATGATTATGCACTTTTTAGTATTTAGCTTGAGGCCGTGACTCTGGCACCAAGCATCCGCATCTGTGAGACCCTTTTGGAGGATGCTTGTGTCGGCTGGAGATTCGATTATGGCCCCCAATTTGCAGTCATCTGCGAACTTTGTCAGCCATAATCCCCCCATGTTAGCCTGAACCTCAGAGAAGTATATACCGAACAAGAGAGGTCTCAGAACTGAGCCCTGTGGGATGCCACTTGTAACTGGTTTGGATTCGGACATGACACCTGCGATTCTGATCATGTGGGTTCTATCTCTGAGCCAGTTTGCAACTCATCTTGTGATATAGGGGTTGATATTTAAACTGGTAAGCTTATTTATGATGCCCGAGTGGGGTATTGTGTCAAAGGCTTTTGCGAGGTCCAGGTAGGCTATGTGGACTACCTTGCTCTCATCTATGGCTTTGGTAACTGTTTCAAAGAAATCAACTAGGTTTAAGAGGCAGATAGATCTGCCCTTAACAAAGCTGAATTGGGTAGGGTCCAGTGTCTGGAGGCTCCCAATGTCTTTGTTTATGAGTTCCATGATAATACGCTCCATAGCTTTACAGACCAGACTAGTCAGGCTTATGGGGCGATCATTTCTGAGGTCCGTTGTGGCACCACCTTTGTGGAGTGGGACCACTGTAGCTGTACGCCATTCTTTGGGTACATATCCTGTAGTAAGGCGAAGTTTGAACAGTGACTTAATGTGAGGGTTCAGTTCTTCTTGGAGCTCATGTAAGACACAGCCTGGGACACCGTCCGGTCCCATAGATGCTGTGTCTTTTGCTTTGGAGAGGGCAGCTTTCACCTGTGCATCTGTGATGTCAGGGAGGTTACATTCAGTTGGGATAGGCGTTTGCTCCTTTGAGGGGAAGGGGGGGGGGGAGTTTGCACTGAATCTGTTTGCCGGGATGTTGGCAATGTCTGTAGGTTCGGTATATTTTGTACCGTTATGCAACAATTTTGAGCATATCTGGGAGTTTCCGCCCATGTTTCTGACATAACTAAAGAAGGCCTTGTGATTATCTTTAGTGTCTGCGGCAATTTTTCTTTCGAAACTGGCCTTTGATGATTTTATGAGGGATCGAAGTTTTTTGCTAATACTGATCAGAGATGCCTTCCCTTTTTGGGATTTTGCTCTGTCATGTAGTAGCTTCCTCCTTCTGTTGTATAGCTTATGTATGGCTGGGGTCCACCAGACCAGTCTCCTGTTTTTGAAGGAGTGAGTCTTGGTTTTATTTGGAATAGCATGATCCATGCATTCCTGCAGGTGCTCATAGAATGCATTTGTAAAGGATTCTGCGGATTGGCCTGTATTATCCTCTGGCCCAGGGGCTTTGAAGGATTCCACCTCAGTCTTGAGAAGTGTAAAGTTGGCTTTGGAGAAATTCTTTACAGTGATTTCCTTGGCTGGGGGTGGGGATGGGATATGGATGTCCAGGGAAATTTGTTTATGGTCTGATCTTACCAATGAGGGGTTTACCTCTGGTGTGGAACATAGAGTCCCCATGTCGGTGATGACCAGGTTCAATATGTTGTTCCCTCTTGTGGGAGTGGTGACCAGTTGTTCCATTGCGTTAGAGTTTATAAATTCAAGGAACCGTTCAGTGAGGGTGTTTGGGCTTGAGTAGTTTTCCCAGTCAATGTTTGGGTAGTTGAAGTCACCCAATAACATAGTGTTTGGAGAGACCTTCATATTCTCAAGTGTTCTCAGGAATGCCAAGTGGGGTTCCTGTAATAGGGAGGGTGTTCTGTAGCAGGCTACAAACTGAAAGGCAGTTTTGCCCGCTGTTAGTTGCACATGGATGGTTTCCGATGCTTCGTGTAGTGCCACTAACCTGGAGGTGTAGGTATCTTTGAATATAGATACTCCCCCTCCTTTTGTGCTTCGGTCCGAGTTTTGGGGCCGAAACGCATGGTATGAGTTATAACCTGGTAGTGCTGGGTGCTCTCAGGAATCTTGAACTAGGTTTCTGTTACTGCATAGACATCGATTTTCTCCATACTGAGGAGAGTCTCGAGTGCGTGCATCTTGAGGTTTAGACTTCTGGCATTGAGTAGCATTACCTTTAGTTTTTTTATCTTTGGGTTGTCTATGGAGGTGGGTTTGTCCTTTGAGCCTTGCCTAAAAAGGCACTATGGGGGTGGCAAGAGCCTTGGCCAGTATCTGAAAGCCTAAAGCGTGACAGGTGCAAGCCGTCCCTAGCGAAGCAACGTGGCTTGTCGAGCATGTCATCCCAGGCTGACAGACACTGGATCCCCTTTGAATGACACCAATACTTTAGCCAATTGTTGAAACTGATAATTTTGTCTTTATACTGTGGCATCATTCTTGGTGAGGGCAAGATGCTACTCAAGGTCAGGGACATACCAGCCTGGACTACATGGTCAGAGAGCTCCTTTATGTCTCTTTTCATGTAGTCCAGGGAGGTACGTCTCAGGTCATTCACACCAGCATGGACAATGACGGAGTCATACTTGTACTTGCTTTGGAGTGACCTGAGTGCTTGCGTTATGTGGCGGATCCTGGCACCCAACAGGCAGTTTACAGTGACCTTCTCCTTGTTCAGTCTGGTGAGTGGGATGTCAGTGTGCCGGACAATAGAGTCCCCTATAACAAGTGTATTTGGTGTGTTGTTTGGCCTTATGGGCTGTGACTGTGAGGCACACTAATTTTGTGAGATATGTGATTTGTGGGTATTGTTGAGGGGTGGCTATTGCTTGGATATCTGCTTAGGAGGTCTTTGCTGTTTAGGCAGATTTTTATTTAGAGCCTCTGAGTATGCTTTTGTGTGTTTATGTGTTGGGTATGCAGATGCAATAGGGCTGTGTGAGACTGGATTTGTGGTGTGGGTGGTTACCTTTTCCACCTGACTGACTGCGCCAGTCTTGGGTTGAGAGAGCTCTGCCTCCAGCTTGGCTGTGTAACTGCATCTCTCACATGTATTAGAGTTTGTTGGAAGGAGGAGAGGGTTGTCTGTGTACATAAGGCAATTGTAACATTGCCTCAAAATTCCCAGATTCACCAGCTGGACTGGAGAGTAACCTTGAAACTGACCCTTGGACATACCAGATTAGTATAGGGAACTGTTTTTTTTACTGATCAGATTAGGGAAGGGAACTGATTTTTCACTTGATCAGGAAGGACCAATCGGAAGTCTAATACTTATGAGAAGTCAAGGAGGGTGTAGTGCTTTAGTTAGTTTGTGTTTCCTTATAAGAGCTGAGCAAGTGCAGGGCTTTAGAAAGAGAATAGAGTGATTACTTTGGGAGTTTGAACAGTTCTAAGGGAAAAGTGAAGAGCAGAGAAGAGCAGACTTTGTTGAGCCTGGTATAGTTTAAACCTGTTTAGGCGGCGCTGCCCGAAGCTGCTCAGTGTGCAAAACCACGCAAAAAGAGAGTTGTAGGGTTTTAAGAGAGAGAGATCAAGGAGTTTAGAATTGACCCAAAATGGCCAATAAAACTACAGCTTCTAGGTAGTAACCACTCCTAAAGGGACAAGCTGGCTGTTCAGTGTTAACCACTCCCACTGGTGAACACAGAGACTTCCCTTTAGCCCAAGCAAGCACTGGCTTTCTAGAAACTTCCAAACAGTTCAGAACAGCAAATCTGTAACTGAACTTTCTTAACTTTCAGAAAGTGGGGAAAAAGCAAGATTTTGTTTTTTTTTCTTTTTGTTGTAGTTTAAAGGTAGCAGAGATACACAAGCAGCAAAATAATCACAACAGTGCAATAAATGACCCCACACTTGAGTGCTAGGCCAAAATCAGGTAAAATGCTATTTTTAGAGAAAAAAACGATTTTAAATTAAATGCAACACAGGAAATGCAGTAAACAGGCTCTAGATGTGTTCCAAGTACTGTTACTGTTACAGATATAAACTTTAGCAAGCCGGAAAATGCCAAAAAGTAGGCGGCAAAGCAGTAAAACTTGGTATATTTAATTTACAGGGGATGTGGTAAAAAGTGTGTTTGGTAGTTTGGTGTTGTTATATGTGGAGGGGATGTTATTTTCTTGTGATTTGTAGTGTTAGATGTTATGAAATTCGATGTTATGGGTTTTAGATGTTTTGGGTTTTAGATGTTCTGGTCTCACTGTTATGAAATTAGATGTTATGGGTTTTAGATGTTTCAAAGTATACCCATATATATATATATATATATATATATATATATATATATATATATATATATATATTTTAAATATTGATTTGATATACTTAGAAATTTACAAGTTTAACAGGTGTTGTATTGTCAGACATTTCTGAAGGGTATGGAGTCTGAAACTCATGTTTGTCATTATTTTAATGACTGCAGTCCAAACCACTTTACTAGAAAGCTACAAATTTTATGAGGAACATATCACAATTATGAGAAAAAATTAGAGACAGTTGAGAACTCTGCCCAGTGCACACGTCTCTCACACACACACACACACACACACACACACACACACACACACACACACACACACACACACACACAGATGTTGCTGCTCAAAAGAATGGATCTTAAGCAGTTCTTCAACTTCAAGCAAATTTATTTACAAAAGAAAATGAAAAAATACAGTTTCTGCTCATAATGAGAGAAACATAAAAATTGCCATTCGAGTTCAGTCTTTCCAGTCTTCAATGAACATAAGTTGGCCCATCTCACAGTGGGCCAGGTCAAAACAGTACTTACAAAATTTAGTTTCTTAATACAGCCAGGTGTTTAAAATAACTTCACAAGATTTCCTGCAGCAAGTAACTCATAACAAACAATACTTGCCAGTGCAAGCAATTAGTATCAACTATTCAAAAGACTTTCTGCAGCACAAAGTTTAACATGTTTTATCTCTTCTAGTTTCAGGGATATTCTCCAAAGTTTTTCTTACTGAAACATACTTTGACCACCCTCAGCTATATCACTGACATCTCACACATACACTTATTTATCTATCTATATATATATATATATATATATATATATATATATATATATATATATATATATATATATATATATATTTATAGGCATACAGTCCTGTAGATCATTGAGGACCCTAACCCAATTTCTCAGTTGCCCCAGAGCATTCTTAGAGTCACATAGTATGCAAATGGAGGTTAAGGAATTCAACTTGTGGACTGCAGGAAGCAGCTCGTTAACTTATTATAGCCTTAATCCTCTGTGCTAACAACAGACAAATTAACATACACCATACACACACACACACACACACACACACACACACACAATGCACATATATGTTTTTAAGTACATGTGTGTGTGTTTATAGCATTATAAATGATTTTGCAGCTGCTAGCTTCATCATCCACATAACCCTATTGACCCGTAACAAATTCTTAAATGGTAGCAAAATGCAGTTTCTCTGTACTACTATTTATAGCTTTTGCTACTGCACTGAGAATTCAGAAGATGGCTTCACCTTCTCCTACACGTGCCCTGTAAGCATTTGTGAATTATGGCAGCAATGTGTCAGATAGTAAAATTCCAAGATCAAGAGATCCGTGAAAAGGCCAAAGGTGATGTCCGCAGGCAAATACTATTTCTGTAAAATGTACTATGCCCTTTGCTCAGCAGTGACATACCACAATGAGATTGAATAAAACCATGATTTCAAGAAGAACAGAGGGACTCATGATGCTTTATATTACAATTAGTTTCAATTACATTCTTATTTAATACTGGATAAATAAATAAACTGTGTATGCTACACCTGAAACAGAACCCTAAGATTAATCAAAGAATCCACAAGGGAAGATTTTTTCCTGAGTTAGTGACATGCAAACTTTATCAGGCATTACTTTTGGTTATATATGCTGTAAATGAGTATTCTGATAGCAGTTTATTTATTTATTTAGTTATGTATATTTGTTTACTGGGCTAGTGTATTGATCGATATTAATCAATTCTAGGCTCAGCCTGAGTGAAATACAACATATTCTACAAATAAATAATATGGAAATGTAAGCAATCGGTGGGGTGTGGGGGGCATAGCCCCCCACTTATTTTGCTTTTATGTTGTCTGGTTTTGTTTTACATTATTTGGTAAAAGGCAACTAGGTGGGGGGCTGCACCCCCACACACACACCCTAACTATATATACTAACACCAGGATTGCACTACAGTGGGGAAAAGAACATATGCCTTTGACTTGCCTTAAAGTACTACTTGTCAGTGAAATGAGATTTAGGTGAAATGAACGTTAGGTGATTTGGTCTCAGTGAAATGAGTGTCAGTGAAATGGTCTTTAGGTGAAGTGATACGAATACATATATATATATATATATATATATATATATATATATATATATATATATATATAAAATGTTGTATCTTTCGGCTTTTCCCGGTTAGGGGTTGCCACAGCAGAACTCCAGTCCGCTAATGATTGGCAGCAGATTTTTACGTACCGAGTTGCCAGCCCTGACGTATAACCTTCAACGAAGGTACGCCCATTCATGCATGTCTCCTTACAGAAGACGCTTTAGCAGAGAATCGAACAGGACAACGTCTTACTGTGAGGTGACAACGCTACCGCAGCACCACCACCGCAGTATATATATATATATATATATATATATATATATATATATATATTCTAGTGGACCAGCACAGTGCAATGTATAATCAAACAGAGTGCAATGTATAATAAATACATTAGTTTCTGAAATGGGTCGATCTTCAGTAAATCTAGAGAGAGGAAAAGAGATTTGGGAAGGAGTGAGCGTTTGGCTTGGATGAAGTGCTTTTTGAGCTGTGTTCTGAATATGGAATAGTGTTGATTTTATTTATGTTGATATGGAGAGATAACCAAAGAGTAGGTGCCTGAGAGGAGAAAGCATGTGCAGTGCTGTGGAGCTTGGTTTTAAGTATAAAGAGAGTTGGTGTAGCTTGTGAGTAGAGTCTCAGGTTGGATGGCGAGATTTTTTCATGAAGTTTAGCTGCATGAGGAGTAAATGTGTGTAGCTGGAGTAGTTTGTAGAGCTCAGATCATAAAATTAGGTAAGATCTTTGTTTTCTGGGTAGCAACTTAGCTTTTTCTATGGTGATGCAGTTATGCTCAAAGACAGGCAAGTTTGCAATGAATCAGCAGAAATATAACATTTGAAATATCAGACAAAACCAAATAAAAGATAAAAGCAAAAAAAAAAAAAAGACTGATACCCCAAATGAACTGGCATAAGATGCTAATAAGGAATGTGACTCCTTTTCAACCTATATGTAGAAAACTTCACCATTAAAACCAGGCTAATATAATTAATGTTGAAAGAGCAGCATCCAATGGTCTATCATGGAGTTTATAAGAAGGGAATATAGGAGTAATCTGTTCAGCTGTATCTTCAATCAAACAACTGCAAAACAACTAAACATTTTACATGTTAAAACAAGCTGTACATTGTTAGTACCTTCTGAATTTCATTTTACTTTAGGGCACAAAGTAAACATGTCACTAACAGAGGCGTAAGACTCAGAGTGAGTCTAGTAACTTTAGAAAGTAATGTCCAATTGCAAAATAAATAAAGCAAATGTTTAAATTCATTGTGATGCCATTAAAACATTTTGCAAGGGGGGCTTTACCATAGGAAGTAGGGGACTGCACTCCGCACAACACTGCTTTATTATGTCAGAGAATGCTGTACCTTGGAGTAAAGGGAATACTGCAGAGCACTGGTCCAGAGCTTTGACTTAGTAGGTACTGCCCACATTCCTGCTTACAATGTCATCACCAGTATGACAATATTCTCCATTCAAACACAAGTGAAAGATCAATGGATCTAAATGTATATTGCAGGGTAAGCGATTACAAACCTCAAAGCTGGTCAAGCAGGACAATATACTTGAGCTTCTCCATGCTGAAATCACCATATGGCAAAATCCCATACCACTTCCATGCAAGATATAGGTCCTCCTCTATGATCCAGGAAACCCAAAATGCATATTTATGCTTTTACTGGAAACACTCAACATCCAACTCAATATCATATTCATAGGCAACATTAATTACCCCACTATTAACTGGGAATCATATACAACACCAGACATACAGCCACAGAGATTCCTGGAAATTGTGAGCACAGGCTCCCTGGACCAGATTGTCAGTGCACTGACCAGTGGTGCAAACATACTGGTTCTGGTAGTCACTAATGTAGGAGAGTGCTGTTCACACCCTAGTGTGATGTCAGACAACAAAAATGGTCTCCTTTGAAGTAAAAATAAAACTCGGAACTCCAGGTAATCCTGGAATGTTCAGGAAGTACAATATGGCAAACTTCCTACTATTAAATGACAACCTGGCAAAAATTTCAGGCACCCTCCAATCTCTGAGAACACTGCTGCCTATGCAGAAGTGTTCACTGAAACCCTCTATATGTTAATAGCTGCATAGGAGCAGCTGTACAGAACTAACTCAAAACGCAACCCTCCCTGGTGAAATCACAGCATCAATAGGCTGTATAACAGAAGGAAGAAAATCATGGCAAAAATTAGGAGGTGTGGTGCCCAGCGGGATAAAAGTACTCTCATCAAACTAAACAAACAACTAAGAGGACAAATTGTCCACCAAAGCCAAATTTGAAGAAATGTGGTCTCCCAGGCAAGGAATATCACAAGGCATTTTCTATCAATGTCTGCAACCTCAAAGGCAGTGCATAGCTGTATGCAGAGCTCATCGTTAATGGATCCACACATACTTAGCCAGAAGATGCAGCAAACCTACTGGCAGACAAATTCAGCTCTACTTTAGCCTTCTGTCACCTTCAGCATCATTTTATAAAATACCATCATATATAACTCTCCCTACTGTCACTAGGGATGACATCCTAATGCTCTCTCTAAGGCCAAGAATACTGTATTGATGGGCCCAGACAGTAGTGTATGCTACCTTCTAAATGGCATGAAACATGACCTGTCAAGTCCTCTGGAAATGCTGTTTAACTGTACCCTCCAAACAGGCTTCATGCTTCAGGAATGGAAGCAGCAGCTGTCATCCCTCTGCACAAAAGAGGACCATCTACACACCTATAAGTCTCACTAGTCGCATATCCAAAACCATGGAAAGCATTATCATGGAATGATCAATAATGACATAGTAAACCTCCAGACAATGGACCCAACCCAATTAGATTTTAGTCAAGGGATGGTCATGCCTACTCAACCTGGTAGACTTCTTTGAGAAGGTCATCAAAGCAATGGAGGAGGGCAAAATGGTTTACACTGCCTACCTTGACCTGGCTAAGGCATTTGATACAATACAATACAGTTGGGCATTGTTGACAAACTCAAGAGGTTAGATATAATCCCTTATGTCACTCTGCGGATAGTCAACTGTCTCACAGACAGGAGCCATGAAGTTAGAATTGGGAATCCACCTCTAGAAAGAGGCCAGTCACAAGCAGAGTCCCTCAGGGACTTTTTAGTGTCTACTTCCCTGAAGTGAAGTCCAATGTCAAGGGCTTTTGGCTGACCAAACTTGCAGATGATTGCAAATTAGGAGCTGTAGTTCCCCACTGACACAAATGTTCTTCAGGAAGGGCTGACAGACAAATAACATGTGTCAGAGCTGTGAACTAAAATTAAATGGCAATAAATGTATAATAGTATCCTTCAGGAAGTCATCCACTCCTGGTAATTATCATATTGATAACACAACCCTAAGAATCAACCCAGTAGGTAGGGACTTGGGGACACATATAAACAGTAATCACATGTCTATAATAGTGAGGAAATCATTTTGTGCTGTGTAACTTATCAACAAAGGTATGACCTCTATTTCCAAGGAAGTCATTGTTCCACTGTTTGCAGCATTCATCAGACCTGTCATTGAGTGCAATGCCCCCTATGGTAAATACATAATCAGGCAAATCCAGAAACTGGAACATCCAAAGATGTTTCTCATTAAAAGAATACATGGCATAAGTAACATGTCTTATGCAGATTCCCTTAAAGCCCTATCCCAGTATTATGTCTCCTACAGGCTGTTGAGATGAGATCTATGTCTGGCATACAAGACATTGCCAGACCCCGCCCTGATGGACCTCCTGCATATCTGCAAAACAGCACCAGAACCCATGTTCTAAAGAATTAAACCTTTTCTATGATATAAATAGGACCAGGATAGGCATGTATCCCAGAGACTACCCCAGTCTCTGGAATTGGCTTTCCATCCATGAGAAGTAGAATTCCTACCTAACCCAATTCAAGTGTAACTTGGACAATTGGATGGGGTACAGGAAATTTATACCTGATTTGGCACATATGTCTCTGATGGACACAGGCAGCCTGTATATAGTTCATCTCCGTGGCCCCAGCTTGCACTTATCAGGGGTACCAGGACCTGACAGAGATATGAAATGCATGGCTATGCTTAAAAGAGCTCCAGTGGTCGTTAGCCTAGTGCATACCCATGCTTATTACTAACATGGGCAACCATTGCTCTACACCAGTAGTCAGTTCCTCCCTGGTTAGATCTGACCACAAACTAATCACCATGGAAATCCACATCTCACCCACACCCCCCGCAAAGGTATCCACCTTGAAAAACTTCTCAAAAGTTGACTTTGAACTCCTAAAAACAGAGGTGTCTAACTTCACGGCACCCATGACAATGGAAAATAGATGCATGACTGCTGAATCATACACCAAGGTACTGTCCAAACACATACATAAATGCATGGAACTAGCCATAATCAACAGAACCAAGATGCTCTCCTCCAAAAAAAAGGAAGCCAGTTTGGTGATCCCCTGGCATTAATAAACTCTACAACAGAAAAAAGAATCTGTTGCAGAAAAAGGTGAAGTCCCATGACTGGTAAAATTCCCTTAAGATCCTCAACAAAAAGTTCAGATCCCTCATCAAAACCTCCAAAGCCAGCTATGAAGGCAGAATTGCAGCAGACACTAAAAACAACCACAAAGCCATCTATAGTTATATCAAGAATCTCCACAGCAATACCCAGATGTGCTCTGAGTTACTGCACAATGATGCCTCCTGTAATGAGCCAACAGATATTGCCAACATACTGGCCGACAGATTCGGTGCCAAGTTTAACCCCAAGGACCAATCTCAATACCGGAAGAATGCCAAGCACCCAGCATTACTGCAGCAAATGTTAAAGCTGCATTGTCTGAGGCCAAGAATTCAGCTTCCATGGGACCTGACAATATCCCTGGCTGTGTTCTACATGAATTACAAAGTGAACTGGCACCACATCTGTGTGCCCTGTTCACTCAGAGCCTCACTTCAAGCTTCTTCCCTACCAAATGGTGTACTGCCACATTCATCCCTCTCCATAAAGGAAGAGTGACTACAAACCCTAGAAATTATCTTGCCATTAGCCTGACAAGACTGATATGTAAGGCTGTGGAGCATATCATCATGGACCTAATTAACAAGGATATAGGGAATCTCTAAACTCTAGATCCCATGCAATTTGGTTTCGTGAAAGGTAGATCATACATGCTCAGCCTGGTTGACTTCTTTGAGTCAGTCACCAGAGCTGTGAATGAAGGTAAGGCAGTTCATGCAGCCTACCTCGATCTGGCCAATGTCTTTGATATCATTCCTCACTCAGGAATTATTGATAATCTCACCAAATTAGGCATCACCCCTATATTGTTAGGTGGGTTGCAAATTGGCTCACGGATAGAACCGACAATGTGAAAGTGGACTCCAAGTCAGACTGCCAACCAGTCCCAAGTGGAGTCCCACAGGGATCAGTCCTGGGTCCTCTCCTGTTTGGCATCTACTTTTCTGAAGTCCAGGCCAACACGGAGGTGCTCTGGTTGACCAAGTTTGCAGACGACTGCAAGCTGGGAGCCATTATTAACTCCCCAAGTGATGCAGACATCCTACAGAAAGGCCTCACTGAGACTAGTGACTGGTGTCGAAACCATGGCCTTAAGCTTAATGCAAAAAAAATGCATCATCATCCCCTTCGGGAAAATCTCAGTTCCCACTAATTACCACATTGATGGGAGCCCACTGAACACTGAAGGCGTTATAAGAGATCTAGGGACACAGGTTGACAGCAACCTCTCCTTCGACCACCACATTGCCACTGTGGTCAGAAAGTCCTTCTATGTGGCACATCTCATTACTAGGGGTTTTGCATCCAGGAAGAAAGAGGTCATCATCTCTCTCTACTCTTCCCTCATTAGATCAATCATAGAGTATAATGCCCCATTTGGCATGTACCTCACTAGACACCTGCAATAGCTGCAGAGGCCACAAAAGTACCTCACAAGGAGGATCCTAGGTCTTAAACACATGTCCTACATGGACAAACTAAAAAAACTCCAGCTATTCTCTGTCTCATATCGTCTACTAAGATGCAACCTCTGCTTGATTTACAAAGCCATGTCTGACCCAGCTCTGTTAGAAATGCTACATCTAAAGAAATCCCAATCCTTCCACACCACACGCTCCAGAGACCTCAACCTCATTACTACAATCAACAGAACATGCTGGAGGGACAGGTACATAACCCAGAAACTGCCTATGCTGTGAAATAGACTTACCATACATGTCAAGCAGAGCACTTCACTGGTCCTCTTCAAGAGAAATCTTGAATAGTGGATGGGAAATACCCAGGATCACTCCAGTGGCTCTACTTGATACAGAAACTGGGAACTAATGTCGAGCAGCACAATACCAGGGCACTTCTATGGGCTAGGCTTGTAAAGGCTCCAAGGCCATTAGCCTAGTACACACCTATGAACCTATGAACCTATTAGTCTTTGCTTCACAAACCTTCAAAAAAACTTTCCATTTTTCCCCCATTTCGAAAATAGCATCGCAGAAAGTCTCTTTCCCCAGCAAAATAAAAGCCCTCGCATCTGTTGCCTTTATCCCTATAGACACAATAACTCTTTAACAGTTTATCAGTCTTGGAATGTATTCTTACAAAAAACTTTTTTTTTGCATGCTTTTTCATTCTGCAACTTGCAACCCTTCGACCCTTTTGTCACAATGTCAGAATAAGTCATTGTTAAATACAGATCCATTAGCTTTCTTTTCTTTCACCCTCCATCTTTTCCTCAACCTTATCACAATCTAACCTTTGAATTGTATCCATTACAGCACCCCACAACACATCTAATATGTCCTGTGGTTCCTTCTGCTGTATCATATTATGCAGCATTTCATCCTGCAACCCTCCCAAATGAAGGGCTGTCATCTAGACTTCTCCTTCTAAAAAGTTCTCATCATTCTCTGAAAATAAATTATTTTGGAATAAATCCTCTGTGTGATCTCTCCTCACATACTCACTTTCTCCTTAGCCTATTTTCTTGCAGTCCTGTGAACTGCTGCTACTAAAGGCATCTGACGACCAACCACCTGTCTGTGTCAAGATTAATGAATGAGTTAATTACTAAAGTTGACCAAATAAAAGGGATGGGGAGGTTGAGTGATGTAGCAACCCCCCCCCCCCCATACATTTAATGGCAGCATGAAATTAACAAGCAGTAGATTTAACTTTTTTGTGTACTTTTCCTCTATTTGTGTTTTCTTTTTCTTTGATTTTTCCTTTATTACATTACAGCACAAGCAGTGGTATAGTAGCAAGGCATTGCCAGAGGTGATAGGAATAGGTCATTAATAGTATCAGTCATTAATGCTGGTACTGTCTGTCATTGAGTCCCCACCTAAAACGTTAAGGTTATTGTGTTCAACAATCATCTGTTATATGCAAGAGTGAGCCAATCCAAGGGACAAAGAGAGATAAATCCCCTGACTATGACCCATGTCACCCAAGTCTGATTATCAGTTTGGGTTTATACTGGAGTAAGCAAATGGGAGGATGGGAGGAGTGGAGTGATAAGGTATTACCTACTCACATCTGCTCAGTGATGAAGATTGGGGAAGATATGTTGAGTCCTCCTGGTATTTTTTTTTGATGGATGATAGAGACCTACTGCGGCATCTGCCTTGTGTGGGGCCTGGATTATGAGGAAGTCACCACTGAAATAGGGGGAGATCAGCCCATTGCAAACATACCACTTGGCAAGTGAGAGAGTGTGTCCAAGGAGATGACAGAGAGAACCAACCTGTCAGATCTCTCTGACAAGCCACAATACTAGTTCTCAAATGTTCTATTCCCTTAGTACCCCATTGTAAGCCTCTTGTAGGGGGGATTGATGACCCAGGCCCAGGAAAAAGAAACTGTTTTTGTATGACTGACTACTGTCTACTCCTAACATGTATAACCTTCTGTTCATTTCAGTTAAGAAGATTCAGTTAAGATATCATTGGCTTCATGTCACTGTAAAATACTTTTCCACTTATAAATGACTAAATTTCGACAGGTGGCAAAGTTAATAAAATCTTCCACATTTTCTCCCACAGGAAGAGACCAAACATGGATAATGAATGAATGGTCAGAGGGTTGTCCAACAGTGGCCATAGTGATAGTGATAAAACTGACTTTGGGAAGAAAGTGTATGCCTTTATAGTGCAGCTGTGTAGCTCATGTTACTCTTATTAACTTATTTTCATTTATTATCTAATTTTGGTCATAAGGACACTCCCAGTCAACAAATGTAAATAAATAAATAAATCAAAAGTTAGTGTTGTGACATCATTCACAATTAAAACAATTCTAAATGTCTAGACTGCTTGAATTTTGTTTAAGACCAACAGATAAACAGTATGGCTAGTATAGCTAATTTATCTTTAATTACTTGTTATATATTTTTTTCTGTCTTTCCCAATATTATAATGATTGCCTGTATATATTTTTCATTAGAGTGAATTAATTTACCTGGACTGGACTGTACCTGCAAATGGTCAATCACTGTCTTACCCAGGTAAATACATACATACATAAATAACATATAATACAATATAGTACAATACAAATGGGTGATGGATTTTTTTTTTTAGATTTCTGTAGAATGGGTTTGGCCCAGGGCAGCTAAGAATTTTGTTATTTAACTGGTTCATAGGTTCATAGGTAGGTACTAGGCTATCGGCCCAAGGGCCTACACAAGCCTAACCAACAAGGTTCCCTGGCTTACGCCACCCAAGAAGTTAGGGAGAGCTGAGAGCATTGTTACACTGAGCATTGTTACACTGTAGTGCAAGCCAGACTGAACTGTTTCCCAGCACATGAGCAATCAAAATCAATTTTCAATGAGAGAAAATGTATGGAAGTTTTTCAGAATCAAAGAATGGTCACTTGCAGTATCACTTTGTTTATGTGTTGACTGGACCTTGAAACTCAGTGGTTATTTATGCATGTTTTCATGTTATTATGGAATGTGTTTCTTATATACATTGAAATATACTTGCTATAAAATTATTTCCTGAGCAAAGTAAGCAACTGTGGTGCAATATTTTAAATAACTACATTTTTGAAGACCAGTTAATGATTTTTTCTTGGTGTTACATGTATTATATATTCTTGGATGACTTCTTCCAGGCCCTCCTCTGAAAAGGAGCAACATGATGGACATTCCAGCAATCAAATGTTAATCAATAAATAAATACATGCTGCACGTCAAAAATACTTGACTAACTCCCGACTGACTTTTTAAGTTTACATGTATCATTTGTTTTTAGGAAATAAAAAAAAACATCTGCTTTTCTTGCAGCTCGGTGGCTGATCAACTAAAAAGAGGTGAGACTGTTCCAGCAGAAGCTTTTGACAGTGTCACAATTTATTTCAGTGACATTGTGGGATTTACATCTATGTCAGCTGAAAGCACACCAATGCAGGTAATGATTAACAGTAGGGATAATTTCTTGTCTTCTCTTGCTAATGTGATATGTTTTTGACTGTGTTCTAATAACAATTGTTGAGTAAGAATTAAAGCTCATACAGTATTTCCCACTGTCCAACTTTATTTTTTTTTAATTGATCCTTATATATTAACTAAAGTTGCAATATATGATGAAATTCCAAAGAACTTGTATTTTTTTTTCCATTAGCTAGGGGCCCTTAGTTTTACAGATTCATAAGTTTATACATACTAGTTTGTTCGCAAGATAGTTCAGCTGTGGCCAGGATCTCATTTCATCAGTATATTACAACATGAATTAACCACTACAAATACCTAATGTCTTTACCAGTTAGTCTGTGTTTGAATGGCCAGAGAGGGACTGAATTTAGAGTTCTCCATCCATTCATCTAGATTACCTTTCAAGAAGGTAAGGAGCTAGTTTGCTCTATATTTAAAGAAAGTCTAGCAATAAATGCGGACTTCTTTGAGAGACATATTTATCTCACCAAAGGCCCCGATTTATGTTGTGGTAGAAGTTTTGTTCATTCAAGTGAGAGTTTATTAATGTGTTTTTTGTTTTGCTGAGTAAGTGGTAGCTCAGGTGGATATAAATAACCCCATGACACTTATCAAAAGAACAGGGGAAGTTCCTCACTGCTCTGGCCAAATTTCCTCTACTTAGTATGAATACCATCTCAGCTCTCTTCTGAAAAGAGGCCATTGACCTAGCTGGACTAGCCTAGTCAAGAAAGTGTAAATAACATACAAGATTTTGCATAGGACAAAGCCAGTGAGGCTTTATAAGGTAGTCAAAAGACCTCTTAAAGGTCTGTAAGAAACAGAGACGAGAGAAAGTGCTTTTAGGTGGGTCTGTGTAGTATATGGAAGACATCCCCTTTTTGTGAGGAAAGACTGTGGTCTTTCAAGATGAGTCATATCATTAGACAAGTATCTAAACAAAAGAGGCATTATATTCTATTATGGGTCTGGTAATGGAGAAATTGACAGGAATTACAGTTTACTTTAACCTAGAAGAGATAACTCTGGTAATCAGTCTGGTTAGATAAAAGGATTTCCTAATGACAGGAGATACATGATGGTCAAAAATGTTCATTGTCAATGAAAGTTCCCAGATCTCAAATAATTCTGTTGTTTCTCAAAGCAGTGTCATCTCTGTTGCAGGTGCATAGCTGCACGGTTACCAAAGGACTCTATGCTACATTTCTTAAGACCATGGTCCATGTACCATTTATATGAAAGTATTAGACAATCTTGAAGAAACTGGGAGTCATCTGGAGAGTTTAAGACATCACCACATTTGCAGGAGTCTACAACATTGGTTAACACTGCCCTTTTATACTGGCCTTGACATCAGAAAAACAACCAATGAAGAGAAGTGGAGTTAGGACTAATACCTGATGAATGCCATTTGTAATGAACTTTTTAGATGAGAGTATGCCCCGTAATAGATTGTGTTCTGTCAGTAAGCCAGTTTGCTATCCAGCAGGTTACATCCTGATTTAAATTTAGGTTGATTAACTTGTCTGTGATGCCAGAACATGACATGGTATCAAAGACCTTTGTCAGGATGAGGTAGGCATCGTGCACTGAATTGCCTGCAGTGATACATTTATTTATTTATTGTGTGTTTGTTAACTGCATGAGTAGGTCAGTACAGGACCTATTTAAGCCACTTCTAAGGCCATGAGGCTAAGACAAAAGAATTACATACAATTCAATTCCCAGCTCTGCATGAAGCGATAAATATTTCCAGCTCTGCATGAAGTGATAAATATTTCCAGCTCTGCATGAAGCGATAAATATTTCCAGCTCTGCATGAAGCGATAAATATTTCCAGCTCTGCATGAAGCGATAAATATTTCCAGCTCTGCATGAAGCGATAAATACATGAACACATTCAACACTTTGAGGAATGAGGCAATCAATAACAGTTATGATCAAATGTAGTTGACTGTGAACATCAAAGACAACGTTAACAATAATAAATGTTGTTTTGGTCAAGTTTGAGAATAATTTACTTAAAGTAAAGCAAAACATTGAAAATTAAAAAAACACATAGTACTGAGATTTAAGTATATACAATGGAAAGGAGAGAGACATTATTAAGATTTAACTATATACAACCTTGAATATTTTGTTTTCATTTCAAAAGGTCCAAGTGTGATAAGTAAGCTTAAAATGGTACGACGTAGAGAAAACTAACATGTCTGTAAAACATTTAGAATTATATTCTAGACATACTTAAGGCCTTAGTTTCATTTTGAAGAGTAAGACATTATCTAGTTCAGTTAATTCTGAGGCTGACTATTCCATGCTGCTAGAATAATATGTGAGCAGCTGCAGTAAATTGTGGCCTCTTAAGTTTGAGACTGTTACTGTTAGTTTCAGGTATGAA
>NC_056726.1:923907923-923931508 GCF_019279795.1 Protopterus annectens
ACCTGCTTAACATTCAACTTACTGAAATACCATTACTATCTTCCTATTGCCAACTCATTAACAGTTCATACCTGAAAGTAACAGTCTTTAACTTAAGAGGCCACAATTTACTGCAGCTGCTCACATATTATTCTAGCAGCATGGAATAGACTTCAACAATTGGCTAAGCTTATGGTGTTATTCAAAGGGGATCCAGTATCTGTCTGCCTGGGATGACATGATTGACAGACCACGATGCTTTGCCAGAGATGGTCTGCACCTGTCGCCCCTGGGATTCAGGTTACTGGCTAAGGCTCTTGCCACCCCTATAGTGCCTTTTTTAGGCAAACTTCAAAGGAAAAAAACACCACCGTAACAGGTACAAGCATGCAAAATCTGAAGGTAATGCTACTCAATGCTAGAAGTCTAAACCTCAAAATGCACTCTCTCAAGGCACTCCTAAAAATGGAGAACATCGATATCTGTGCAGTAACTGAGACCTGGTTCAAGGCTCCAGAGAGCACCCCTGCAATACCAGGCTACAACTCTTACCACACTTTTCGGCCACCAAACCAGGACCGAAACACTAAAGGTGGAGGAGTGTCAATATTCACCAAGGATATTCACACCACCAGGCTAGTTGGCCAACACAATGTGTCTGAAATTCTCCAAGTGCAACTAACACTAGGTAAGACTGCAATCCAAATTGTAGCTTGCTACAGATCCCCACCATACCCCAAGATTCTCACTACACCTTTCTAAACATACTGGAAAATATTAAGATAGAACCAAACACCCTAATACTGGGTGATTTTAACTACCCTGCCATTAACTGGGAAAACTACTCATGTCCCAACACCTTTGTGTAACGGTTCTTGGAATTCATAAATTCCAATGCCCTGGATCAACTAATCCATAGTCCCACCAGGGGCTCCAATATCCTAGACCTGGTCATTACCAACATGGGAAATCAATGCTCCATACCTATGGTCACCCCCTCATTAGTCAGGTCTGACCATAAGCTAATCACCCTTAACATCCACATCCCACCCCACCCCCCAGTAAAGAAACCACCATAAAAAACTTCTCCAAAGCCAACTTCATGCTACTCAAGTCAGAAGTGACAAACTTCATAACACCCATGCAGACGGGAACTGAAAGTTCAACTGCTGAATCCTACACTAAGGCACTGTATGAGCACATCCACTCATGCATGAATCGTGCCATCCCAAATAGAACCAAAATGCTCTCATCCAAAAAGGAAGCCAATCTGGTGGTCCTCTGCCATAAACAAACTTTACAACAAAAGGAAGAAACTTTTGCAGAAAAGAGGAAAATCCCAGGATGCAAAAAACTCCCTTACTGGCCTCAGTAAGAAACTGAGATGCCTCATAAAATCCTCCAAAGCTAGTTACGAAATTAAATTGCCAAAGATTCCAAAGACAACCACAAAGCATTCTATAACTATGTCAAGAATCTAAATGGCAATGCTCAGATCTGCTCTGAGCTAAAACAGAATGGCATTAAATATACTGATCCAAAGGATATTGCCAATATCCTGGCAGATCGATTCAGTGCCAACTTCACCCCTCTCTCACCCCCTAAATGGCCCATCTCAATACCGGAAGATTGCCAAATTCCAGTAATAACGCACACACAGGTACAAAACGCACTCTCTAAAGCCAAGAATACAGCATCCATGGGACCAGATGACATCCCGGGGTGTGTACTACATGAACTACAATATGAACTGGCACCTCACCTAAGTGTCATGTTTAATCATAGCCTCACCTCAGGTTTCATGCCCACTGAGTGGCAGAGCTACAGTTATCCCAATCCACAAGGGGGGATCCACCTTGGATCCCGGAAACTACCGTCCCATCAGTCTGACAAGCCTTATCTGCAAGGCCATGGAGCGTATTATCATGGAACTTATAAACAAAGACATTGGCAACCTTCAAACACTGGACCCCACCCAGTTTGGGTTTGTGAAGGGCCGATCTTGTCTCCTGAACCTGATTGACTTCTTTGAATCAGTCTCCAGAGCCATGGACAAGGGTAAGGTGGTCCACACAGCCTATCTAGACCTTGCCAAGGCCTTTGACACCATCCCCACTCTGGAATCATAGATAAACTTACTAAGTTGGGCATTAATCCCTATGTCACCCAATGGGTTGCTAAATGGCTTACTGATAGAACCCACACTGTAAAAGTAGCCGACTCCAAATCCAGCTCCAGACAAGTGACAAGTGGAGTACCTCAGGGTTCAGTCCTGGGGCGCTCTTGTTTGGCATCTACTTCTCTGAAGTACAGGTCAACACTAAGGGACTCTGGCTAACAAAGTTTGCAGATGACTGCAAACTGGGAGCCATTATTGAATCCCCAAATGATGTGGATACTCTACAAAAGGGCCTTACAGAAACAGATGCTTGGTGCCAGAGCCATGGGCTCAAGCTCAATGCCAAGAAATGTATCGTTATCTCCTTTGGGAGAAAACATGTATCCATGAATTACCATATAGGTGGCAGTACACTAAACACAGAAAGTGTGATAAGAGACTTAGGGACACAGGTGGACAGTGGTCTCACCTTCGATAACCACATCGCCACAACAGTCAGGAAATCCTTCTATGTGGCACACCTCATCACAAAGGGCTTTTCATCCAGACAAAAGGAGGTCATTGTCCCACTGTACTCATCCCTCATTAGACCCATTATAGAATACAACCCATTTGGTATGTACCTCTCAAGACATCTGCAACAACTGGAAGACTGCAAAAATACCTCACTAAAAGAATCACAGGCCTAAAGCAAATGCCCTATACTGACCGTCTAAAAAAACTCCAGCTATACTCTGTTGCATATCATCTACACAGAGGCAATCTCTGCTTAACGAAAAAGGCCATGTCAAACCCAGAGCTGTTGGACATGCTACACTTAAAGAAATCCCAATCCCTCAGAGCCACACGTTCCAGAGATCTAAACCTTGTGATCACAATGAACAAAACATGCTGGAGGGATAGGTTCCTGACCCAGAGACTCCCCAGACTCTGGAATAGACTGCCCATACATGTCAAGCAGAGTGCCTCTTTGGACCTCTTCAAGAGGAACCTTGACGATTGGATGGGAGAAAGGAAATTCACCCCAGGGATCACGTCAGTGGCCCTGCTAGACAGGGGTCCAGGAAAGTAAATAATGTGGGAAGAAATAGCCAGGGAATTGTTATGGCTAGGCTTGTATAGGCCCTAGGGCTGATAGCCTAGTACCAACCTATGAACCTATGAATTAACTGAACTAGATAATGTCTTACTCTTCAAAATGAAACTAAGGCCTTAACTAGGTCTAGAATATAATTCTAAATGTTTTACAGACATAAGTTAGTTTTCTACGCCATACCATTTTAAGCTTACTTATCACACTTGGATTGAAATGAAAACAACATATTCAAGGTTGTATATAGTTAAATCTTAATAATGTCTCTTTCCTTTCCATTGTATATACTTAAATCTCAGTACTATGTTTTTTAATTTTCAATGTTTTGCTTTACTTTAAGTAAATTATTCTCAAACTTGACCAAAACAACATTTATTATCGTTAACGTTGTCTTTGATGTTCAGATCAACTACATTTGATCATAACTGTTATTGATTGCCTCATTCCTCAAAGTGTTGAATGTGTTCTTCATGTATTTATCACTAGAGAGCTGGAAATATTTATCGCTTCATGCAGAGCTGGAAATTGAATTGTATGTAATTCTTTTGTCTTAGCCTCATGGCCTTAGAAGTGGCTTAAATAGGTCCTGTACTGACCTACTCATGCAGTTAACAAACACACAATAAATAAATAAATGTATCACTGCAGGCAATTCAGTGCACACTGCCTACCTCATCCTGACAAAGGTCTTTGATACCATGTCATGTTCTGGCATCACAGACAAGTTAATCAACCTAAATTTAAAACAGGATGTAACCTGCTGGATAGCAAACTGGCTTACTGACAGAACACAATCTATTACGGGGCGTGCTCTCATCTAAAAAGTTCATTACAAATGGCATTCATCAGGTATTAGTCCTAACTCCACTTTGCTTCATTAGTTGTTTTTCTGATGTCAAGGCCAGTGTAAAAGGGCAGTGTTAACCAATGTTGTAGACTCCTGCAAATGTGGTGATGTCTTAAACTCTCCAGATGACTCCCAGTTTCTTCAAGATTGTCTAATACTTTCATATAAATGGTACATGGACCATGGCCTTAAGAAATGTAGCATAGAGTAATTTGGTAACCGTGCAGCTATGCACCTGCAACAGAGATGACACTGCTTTGAGAAACAACAGAATTATTTGAGATCTGGGCACTTTCATTGACAATGAACATTTTTGACCATCATGTATCTCCTGTCATTAGGAAATCCTTTTATCTAACCAGACTGATTACCAGAGTTATCTCTTCTAGGTTAAAGTAAACTGTAATTCCTGTCAATTTCTCCATTACCAGACCCATAATAGAATATAATGCCTCTTTTGTTTAGATACTTGTCTAATGATATGACTCATCTTGAAAGACCACAGTCTTTCCTCACAAAAAGGGGATGTCTTCCATATACTACACAGACCCACCTAAAAGCACTTTCTCTCGTCTCTGTTTCTTACAGACCTTTAAGAGGTCCTTTGACTAGCTTATAAAGCCTCACTGGCTTTGTCCTATGCAAAATCTTGTATGTTATTTACACTTTCTTGACTAGGCTAGTCCAGCTAGGTCAATGGCCTCTTTTCAGAAGAGAGCTGAGATGGTATTCATACTAAGTAGAGGAAATTTGGCCAGAGCAGTGAGGAACTTCCCCCTGTTCTTTTTGATAAGTGTCATGGGGTTATTTATATCCACCTGAGCTACCACTTACTCAGCAAAACAAAAAACACATTAATAAACTCTCACTTGAATGAACAAAACTTCTACCACAACATAAATCGGGGCCTTTGGTGAGATAAATATGTCTCTCAAAGAAGTCCGCATTTATTGCAAGACTTTCTTTAAATATAAAGCAAACTAGCTCCTTACCTTCTTGAAAGGTAATCTAGATGAATGGATGGAGAACTCTAAATTCAGTCCCGCTCTGGCCATTCAAACACAGACTAACTGGTAAAGACATTGGGTATTTGTAGTGGTTAATTCATGTTGTAATATACTGATGAAATGAGATCCTGGCCACAGCTGAACTATCTTGCGAACAAACTAGTATGTATAAACTTATGAATCTGTAAAACTAAGGGCCCCTAGCTAATGGAAAAAAAATACAAGTTCTTTGGAATTTCATCATATATTGCAACTTTAGTTAATATATAAGGATCAATTAAAAAAAAATAAAGTTGGACAGTGGGAAATACTGTATGAGCTTTAATTCTTACTCAACAACTGTTATTAGAACACAGTCAAAAACATATCACATTAGCAAGAGAAGACAAGAAATTATCCCTACTATTAATCATTACCTGCATTGGTGTGCTTTCAGCTGACATAGATGTAAATCCCACAATGTCACTGAAATAAATTGTGACACTGTCAAAAGCTTCTGCTGGAACAGTCTCACCTCTTTTTAGTTGATCAGCCACCGAGCTGCAAGAAAAGCAGATGTTTTTTTTTTATTTCCTAAAAACAAATGATACATGTAAACTTAAAAAGTCAGTTGGGAGTTAGTCAAGTATTTTTGACGTGCAGCATGTATTTATTTATTGATTAACATTTGATTGCTGGAATGTCCATCATGTTGCTCCTTTTCAGAGGAGGGTCTGGAAGAAATCATCCAAGAATATATAATACATGTAACACCAAGAAAAAATCATTAACTGGTCTTCAAAAATGTAGTTATTTAAAATATTGCACCACAGTTGCTTACTTTGCTCAAGAAATAATTTTATAGCAAGTATATTTCAATGTATATAAGAAACACATTCCATAATAACATGAAAACATGCATAAATTACCACTGAGTTTCAAAGTCCAGTCAACACATAAACAAAGTGATACTGCAAGTGACCATTCTTTGATTCTGAAAAACTTCCATACATTTTCTCTCATTGAAAATTGATTTTGATTGCTCATGTGCTGGGAAACAGTTCAGTCTGGCTTGCACTGCAGTGTAACAATGCTCAGTGTAACAATGCTCTCAGCTCTCCCTAACTTCTTGGGTGGCGTAAGCCAGGGAACCTTGTTGGCTAGGCCCCGATAGCCTAGTACCTACCTATGAACCTATGAACCAGTTAAATAACAAAATTCTTAGCTGCCCTGGGCCAAACCCATTCTACAGAAATCTAAAAAAAAAAATCCATCACCCATTTGTATTGTACTATATTGTATTATATGTTATTTATGTATGTATGTATTTACCTGGGTAAGACAGTGATTGACCATTTGCAGGTACAGTCCAGTCCAGGTAAATTAATTCACTCTAATGAAAAATATATACAGGCAATCATTATAATATTGGGAAAGACAGAAAAAAATATATAACAAGTAATTAAAGATAAATTAGCTATACTAGCCATACTGTTTATCTGTTGGTCTTAAACAAAATTCAAGCAGTCTAGACATTTAGAATTGTTTTAATTGTGAATGATGTCACAACACTAACTTTTGATTTATTTATTTATTTACATTTGTTGACTGGGAGTGTCCTTAAGGCCAAAATTAGATAATAAATGAAAATAAGTTAATAAGAGTAACATGAGCTACACAGCTGCACTATAAAGGCATACACTTTCTTCCCAAAGTCAGTTTTATCACTATCACTATGGCCACTGTTGGACAACCCTCTGACCATTCATTCATTATCCATGTTTGGTCTCTTCCTGTGGGAGAAAATGTGGAAGATTTTATTAACTTTGCCACCTGTCGAAATTTAGTCATTTATAAGTGGAAAAGTATTTTACAGTGACATGAAGCCAATGATATCTTAACTGAATCTTCTTAACTGAAATGAACAGAAGGGTATACATGTTAGGAGTAGACAGTAGTCAGTCATACAAAAACAGTTTCTTTTTCCTGGGCCTTGGTCATCAATCCCCCCTACAAGAGGCTTACAATGGGGTACTAAGGGAATAGAACATTTGAGAACTAGTATTGTGGCTTGTCAGAGAGGTCTGACAGGTTGGTTCTCTCTGTCATCTCCTTGGACACACTCTCTCACTTGCCAAGTGGTATGTTTGCAATGGGCTGATCTCCCCCTATTTCAGTGGTGACTTCCTCATAATCCAGGCCCCACACAAGGCAGATGCCCCAGTAGGTCTCTATCATCCATCAAAAAAATAATACCAGGAGGACTCAACATATCTTCCCCAATCTTCATCACTGAGCAGATGTGAGTAGGTAATACCTTATCACTCCTCCCATCCTCCCATTTGCTTACTCCAGTATAAACCCAAACTGATAATCAGACTTGGGTGACATGGGTCATAGTCAGGGGATTTATCTCTCTCTTTGTCCCTTTGGATTGGCTCACTCTTGCATATAACAGATGATTGTTGAACACAATAACCTTAACGTTTTAGGTGGGGACTCAATGACAGACAGTACCAGCATTAATGACTGATACTATTAATGACCTATTCCTATCACCTCTGGCAATGCCTTGCTACTATACCACTGCTTGTGCTGTAATGTAATAAAGGAAAAATCAAAGAAAAAGAAAACACAAATAGAGGAAAAGTACACAAAAAAGTTAAATCTACTGCTTGTTAATTTCATGCTGCCATTAAATGTATGGGGGGGGGGGGTTGCTACATCACTCAACCTCCCCATCCCTTTTATTTGGTTGACTTTAGTAATTAACTCATTCATTAATCTTGACACAGCCAGGTGGTTGGTCGTCAGATGCCTTTAGTAGCAGCAGTTCACTGGACTGCAAGAAAATAGGCTAAGGAGAAAGTGAGTATGTGAGGAGAGATCACACAGAGGATTTATTCCAAAAGAATTTATTTTCAGAGAATGATGAGAACTTTTTAGAAGGAGAAGTCTAGATGACAGCCCTTCATTTGGGAGGGTTGCAGGATGAAATGCTGCATAATATGATACAGCAAAATGAACCACAGGACATATTAGATGTGTTGTGGGGTGCTGTAATGGATACAATTCAAAGGTTAGATTGTGATAAGGTTGAGGAAAAGATGGAGGGTGAAAGAAAAGAAAGCTAATGGATCTGTATTTAACAATGACTTATTCTGACATTGTGACAAAAGGGTCGAGGGGTTGCAAGTTGCAGAATGAAAAAGCATGCAAAAAAAAGTTTTTTGTAAGAATACATTCCAAGACTGATAAACTGTTAAAGAGTTATTGTGTCTATAGGGATAAAGGCAACAGACGCGAGGGCTTTTATTTTGCTGGGGAAAGAGACTTTCTGCAATGCTATTTTCGAAATGGGGGAAAAATGGAAAGTTTTTTTGAAGGTTTGTGAAGCAAAGACTAATAGGTTCATAGGTTCACAGGTGTGTACTAGGCTAATGGCCCTGGAGCCTTTACAAGCCTAGCCCATGAGCTTTTCTCCCCAGGACTCCATTGAAAACGGGTTCTTTTGGCCCAATGGACTATCCTGGTAAACCAACTGCTGAAGTGCCCTGGTATTGTGCTGCTCGACATTAGTTCCCAGTTTCTGTATCAAGTAGAGCCACTGGAGTGATCCTGGGTATTTCCCTTCCACTATTCAAGATTTCACTTGAAGAGGACCAGTGAAGTGCTCTGCTTGACATGTATGGTAAGTCTATTCCACAGCATAGGCAGTTTCTGGGTTATGTACCTGTCCCTCCAGCATGTTCTGTTGATTGTGGTAATGAGGTTGAGGTCTCTGGAGCGTGTGGTGTGGAAGGATTGGGATTTCTTTAGATGTAACATTTCTAACAGAGCTGGGACAGACATGGCTTTGTAAATCAAGCAGAGGTTGCATCTTAGTAGACGATGTGAGACAGAGAATAGCTGGAGTTTTTGAGTTTGTCCATGTATGACATGTGTTTAAGACCTAGGATCCTCCTTGTGAGGTACTTTTGTGGCCTCTGCAGCTATTGCAGGTGTCTAGTGAGGTACATGCCAAATGGGGCATTATACTCTATGATTGATCTAATGAGGGAAGAGTAGAGAGATGATGACCTCTTTCTTCCTGGATGCAAAACCCCTGGTAATGAGATGTGCCACATAGGACTTTCTGACCACAGTGGCAATGTGGTGGTCGAAGGAGAGGTTGCTGTCAACCTGTGTCCCTAGATCTCTTATAACGCCTTCAGTGTTCAGTGGGCTCCCATCAATGTGGTAATTAGTGGGAACTGAGTTTTTCCCGAAGGGGATGATGATGCATTTTTTTTGCATTAAGCTTAAGGCCATGGTTTCGACACCAGTCACTAGTCTCAGTGAGGCCTTTCTGTAGGATGTCTGCATCACTTGGGGAGTTAATAATGGCTCCCAGCTTGCAGTCGTCTGCAAACTTGGTCAACCAGAGCACCTCCGTGTTGGCCTGGACTTCAGAAAAGTAGATGCCAAACAGGAGAGGACCCAGGACTGATCCCTGTGGGACTCCACTTGGGACTGGTTGGCAGTCTGACTTGGAGTCCACTTTCACATTGTCGGTTCTATCCGTGAGCCAATTTGCAACCCACCTAACAATATAGGGGGTGATGCCTAATTTGGTGAGATTATCAATAATTCCTGAGTGAGGAATGATATCAAAGACATTGGCCAGATCGAGGTAGGCTGCATGAACTGCCTTACCTTCATTCACAGCTCTGGTGACTGACTCAAAGAAGTCAACCAGGCTGAGCATGTATGATCTACCTTTCACGAAACCAAATTGCATGGGATCTAGAGTTTAGAGATTCCCTATATCCTTGTTAATTAGGTCCATGATGATATGCTCCACAGCCTTACATATCAGTCTTGTCAGGCTAATGGCAAGATAATTTCTAGGGTTTGTAGTCACTCTTCCTTTATGGAGAGGGATGAATGTGGCAGTACACCATTTGGTAGGGAAGAAGCTTGAAGTGAGGCTCTGAGTGAACAGGGCACACAGATGTGGTGCCAGTTCACTTTGTAATTCATGTAGAACACAGCCAGGGATATTGTCAGGTCCCATGGAAGCTGAATTCTTGGCCTCAGACAATGCAGCTTTAACATTTGCTGCAGTAATGCTGGGTGCCTGGCATTCTTCCGGTATTGAGATTGGTCCTTGGAGGGGGGTAAACTTGGCACCGAATCTGTCGGCCAGTATGTTGGCAATATCTGTTGGCTCATTACAGGAGGTATCATTGTGCAGTAACTCAGAGCAAATCTGGGTATTGCTGTGGAGATTCTTGATATAACTATAGATGGCTTTGTGGTTGTTTTTAGTGTCTGCTGCAATTCTGCCTTCATAGCTGGCTTTGGAGGTTTTGATGAGGGGTCTGAACTTTTTTTTTGAGGATCTTAAGGGAATTTTACCAGTCATGGGACTTCACCTTTTTCTGCAACAGATTCTTTTTTCTGTTGTAGAGTTTATTAATGCCAGGGGATCACCAAACTGGCTTCCTTTTTTTTGGAGGAGAGCATCTTGGTTCTGTTGATTATGGCTAGTTCCATGCATTTATGTATGTGTTTGGACAGTACCTTGGTGTATGATTCAGCAGTCATGCATCTATTTTCCATTGTCATGGGTGCCGTGAAGTTAGACACCTCTGTTTTTAGGAGTTCAAAGTCAACTTTTGAGAAGTTTTTCAAGGTGGATACCTTTGCGGGGGGTGTGGGTGAGATGTGGATTTCCATGGTGATTAGTTTGTGGTCGGATCTAACCAGGGAGGAATTGACTACTGGTGTAGAGCAATGGTTGCCCATGTTAGTAATAACCATGGGTATGCACTAGGCTAACGACCACTGGAGCTCTTTTAAGCCTAGCCATGCATTTCATATCTCTGTCAGGTCCTGGTACCCCTGATAAGTGCAAGCTGGGGCCAGGGAAATGAATTATATACAGGCTGCCTGTGTCCATCAGAGACATATGTGCCAAATCAGGTATGAATTTCCTGTACCCCATCCAATTGTCCAAGTTACACTTGAATTGGGTTAGGTAGGAATTCTACTTCTCATGGATGGAAAGCCATTTCCAGAGACTGGGGTAGTCTCTGGGATACATGCCTATTCTGGTCCTATTTATATCATAGAAAGGGTTTAATTCTTTAGAACATGGGTTCTGGTGCTGTTTTGCAGATATGCAGGAGGTCCATCAGGGCGGGGTCTGGCAATGTCTTGTATGCCAGACATAGATCTCATCTCAACAGCCTGTAGGAGACATAATACTGGGATAGGGCTTTAAGGGAATCTGCATAAGACATGTTACTTATGCCATGTATTCTTTTAATGAGAAACATCTTTGGATGTTCCAGTTTCTGGATTTGCCTGATTATGTATTTACCATAGGGGGCATTGCACTCAATGACAGGTCTGATGAATGCTGCAAACAGTGGAACAATGACTTCCTTGGAAATAGAGGTCATACCTTTGTTGATAAGTTACACAGCACAAAATGATTTCCTCACTATTATAGACATGTGATTACTGTTTATATGTGTCCCCAAGTCCCTACCTACTGGGTTGATTCTTAGGGTTGTGTTATCAATATGATAATTACCAGGAGTGGATGACTTCCTGAAGGATACTATTATACATTTATTGGCATTTAATTTTAGTTCACAGCTCTGACACATGTTATTTGTCTGTCAGCCCTTCCTGAAGAACATTTGTGTCAGTGGGGAACTACAGCTCCTAATTTGCAATCATCTGCAAGTTTGGTCAGCCAAAAGCCCTTGACATTGGACTTCACTTCAGGAAGTAGACACTAAAAGTCCCTGAGGGACTCTGCTTGTGACTGGCCTCTTTCTAGAGGTGGATTCCCAATTCTAACTTCATGGCTCCTGTCTGTGAGACAGTTGACTATCCGCAGAGTGACATAAGGGATTATATCTAACCTCTTGAGTTTGTCAACAATGCCCAACTGTATTGTATTGTATCAAATGCCTTAGCCAGGTCAAGGTAGGCAGTGTAAACCATTTTGCCCTCCTCCATTGCTTTGATGACCGTCTCAAAGAAGTCTACCAGGGTGAGTAGGCATGACCATCCCTTGACAAAAATCTAATTGGGTCCATTGTCTGGAGGTTTACTATGTCATTATTGATCATTCCATGATAATGCTTTCCATGGTTTTGGATATGAGACTAGTGAGACTTATGGGTCTGTATATGGTCCTCTTTTGTGCAGAGGGATGACAGCTGCTGCTTCCATTCCTGAAGCATGAAGCCTGTTTGGAGGGTACAGTTAAACAGCATTTCCAGAGGACTTGACAGGTCATGTTTCATGCCATTTAGAAGGTAGCATACACTACTGTCTGGGCCCATCAATATAGTATTCTTGGCCTTAGAGAGAGCATTAGGATGTCATCCCTAGTGACAGTAGGGAGAGTTATATATGATGGTATTTTATAAATGATGCTGAAGGTGACAGAAGGCTAAAGTAGAGCTGAATTTGTCTGCCAGTAGGTTTGCTGCATCTTCTGGCTAAGTATGTGTGGATCCATTAACGATGAGCTCTGCATACAGCTATGCACTGCCTTTGAGGTTGCAGACATTGATAGAAAATGCTTTGTGGTATTCCTTGCCTGGGAGACCACATTTCTTCAAATTTGGCTTTGGTGGACAATTTGTCCTCTTAGTTGTTTGTTTAGTTTGATGAGAGTACTTTTATCCCGCTGGGCACCACACCTCCTAATTTTTGCCATGATTTTCTTCCTTCTGTTATACAGCCTATTGATGCTGTGATTTCACCAGGGTGGGATGCGTTTTGAGTTAGTTCTGTACAGCTGCTCCTAAGCAGCTATTAACATATAGAGGGTTTCAGTGAACACTTCTGCATAGGCAGCAGTGTTCTCAGAGATTGGAGGGTGCCTGAAATTTTTGCCAGGTTGTCATTTAATAGTAGGAAGTTAGCCATATTGTAGTTCCTGAACATTCCAGGATTACCTGGAGTTCCGAGTTTTATTTTTACTTCAAAGGAGACCATTTTTGTTGTCTGACATCACACTAGGGTGTGAACAGCACTCTCCTACATTAGTGACTACCAGAACCAGTATGTTTGCACCACTGGTCAGTGCACTGACAATCTGGTCCAGGGAGTCTGTGCTCACAAATTCCAGGAATCTCTGTGGCTGTATGTCTGGTGTTGTATATGATTCCCAGTTAATAGTGGGGTAATTAATGTTGCCTATGAATATGATATTGAGTTGGATGTTGAGTGTTTCCAGTAAAAGCATAAATATGCATTTTGGGTTTCCTGGATCATAGAGGAGGACCTATATCTTGCATGGAAGTGGTATGGAATTTTGCCATATGGTGATTTCAGCATGGAGAAGCTCAAGTGTATTGTCCTGCTTGACCAGCTTTGAGGTTTGTAATCGCTTACCCTGCAATATACATTTAGATCCATTGATCTTTCACTTGCGTTTGAATGGAGAATATTGTCATACTGGTGATGACATTGTAAGCAGGAATGTGGGCAGCACCTACTAAGTCAAAGCTCTGGACCAGTGCTCTGCAGTATTCCCTTTACTCCAAGGTACAGCATTCTCTGACATAATAAAGCAGTGTTGTGCAGAGTGCAGTCCCCTACTTCCTATGGTAAAGCCCCCCCCCCCCCCGCAACATGTTTTAATGGCATCACAATGAATTTAAACATTTGCTTTATTTATTTTGCAATTGGACATTACTTTCTAAAGTTACTAGACTCACTCTGAGTCTTACGCCTCTGTTAGTGACGTGTTTACTTTGTGCCCTAAAGTAAAATGAAATTCAGAAGGCACTAACAATGTACAGCTTGTTTTAACATGTAAAATGTTTAGTTGTTTTGCAGTTGTTTGATTGAAGATACAGCTGAACAGATTACTCCTATATTCCCTTCTTATAAACTCCATGATAGACCATTGGATGCTGCTCTTTCAACATTAATTATATTAGCCTGGTTTTAATGGTGAAGTTTTCTACATATAGGTTGAAAAGGAGTCACATTCCTTATTAGCATCTTATGCCAGTTCATTTGGGGTATCAGTCTTTTTTTTTGCTTTTATCTTTTATTCTGTTTTGTCTGATATTTCAAGTGTTATATTTCTGCTGATTCATTGCAAACTTGCCTGTCTTTGAGCATAACTGTATCACCATAGAAAAAGCTAAGTTGCTACCCAGAAAACAAAGATCTTACCTAATTTTATGATCTGAGCTCTACAAACTACTCCAGCTCCACACATTTACTCCTCATGCAGCTAAACTTCATGAAAAAATCTCGCCATCCAACCTGAGACTCTACTCAAGCTACACCAACTCTCTTTAAACTTAGAACCAAGCTCCACAGCACTGCACATGCTTTCTCCTCTCAGGCACCTACTCTTTGGTTAGCTCTCCATATCAACATAAATAAAATCAACACTATTCCATATTCAGAACACAGCTCAAAAAGCACTTCTTCATCCAAGCCAAATGCTCACTCCTTCCCAAGTCTCTTTTCCTCTAGATTTACTGAAGATCGACATTTCAGAAACTAATGTATTTATTATACATTGCACTCTGTATATATATCTACTGTGGTGGTGGTGCTGCTAGCGTTGTCCTCAGAGTAAGACGTTGTCCTGTTCGATTCTCTGCTAAAGCGTCTTCTGTAAGGAGACATGCATGAATGGGCGTACCTTCGTTGAAGGTTATACGTCAGGGCTGGCAACTCGCACGAAAAATCTGCTGCCAATCATTAGTGGACTGGAGTTCTGTGGCAATAACCGAAAAGCCGAAAGATACATTATATATATATATATATATATATATATATATGGATTTGTATCACTCCACCTAAAGACCATTTCACTGAAACCCATTTCACTGTGACCAGATCACCTAAAGTTCATTTCATCTAAAACTCATTTCACTGACAAGTAGTACTTTAAGGCAAGTCAAAGGTATATGTTCTTTCCCACTGTAGTGCAATCCTGGTGTTAGTATATATAGTTACTGTGTGTGCAGCCCACCTAGTTGCCTTTACCAAATAATGTAAAACAAAACCAGACAACATAAAAGCAAAATAAGTGCTATGCACACCACTGATTGCTTACATTTCCATATTATTTAATTATTTGTAGAATATGTTGTATTTCACTCAGGCTGAGCCTGGAATTGATTAATATCGATCAATACAGCCCAGTAAACAAATATACATAACTAAGTAAATAAATAAACTGCTATCAGAATACTCATTTACAGCATATATAACCAAAAGTAATGCCTGATAAAGTTTGCATGTCACTAACTCAGGAAAAAATCTTCCCTTGTGGATTCTTTGATTAATCTTAGGGTTCTGTTTCAGGTGTAGCATACACAGTTTATTTATTTATCCAGTATTAAATAAGAATGTAATTGAAACTAATTGTAATATAAAGCATCATGAGTCCCTCTGTTCTTCTTGAAATCATGGTTTTATTCAATCTCATTGTGGTATGTCACTGCTGAGCAAAGGGCATAGTACATTTTACAGAAATAGTATTTGCCTGCGACATCACCTTTGGCCTTTTCACGGATCTCTTGATCTTGGAATTTTACTATCTGACACATTGCTGCCATAATTCACAAATGCTTACAGGGCAATGTAGGAGAAGGTAAATATGAAAGCTATAAATAGTAGTACAGAGAAACTGCATTTTGCTACCATTTAAGAATTTGTTACTCAATAGGGTTAGGATGATCTTGCAAAAATCATTTATATGAAAACACACGTACTTAAAAACATATATGTGCAGTGTGTGTGTGTGTGTGTGTGTGTGTGTGTGTGTGTTGTGTGTGTGTGTGTGTGTCTGTATGGTGTATGTTAATTTGTCTGTTGTTAGCACAGAGGATTAAGGCTATAATAAGTTTGTTGCTCTGTACAGTTGAATTCTTAACCTCCATTTGCATACTATGTGACTCAAGAATGCTCTGGGGCAACTGAGAAATTGGGTTAGGGTCCTCAATGAACTACTGGACTGTATGCCTATAATATATATATATATATATATATATATATATATATATATATATATATATATATATATATATATAATATATATATATATATATATATATATATATATATATATATAGATAGATAGATAAGAGTATGTGTGAAATGTCAGTGATATAGCTGAGGGTAGTCAAAGCATGTTTCAGTAAGAAAACTTTGGAGAATATCCCTGAAACTAGAAGGATAAAACATGTTAAACTTTTGTGCTGCAGAAAGTCTTTTGAATAGTTGATACTAATTGCTTGCACTGGATACAGATATGACAAGTATTGTTTGTATGAGTGCTGCAGGAAATCTTGTGAAGTTATTTTAAACACCTGGCTGTATTAAGAAACTAAATTTGTATTGTTTTGACCTGGCCCACTGTGAGATGGGCCAACTTATGTTCATTGAAGATTGGAAAGACTGAACTCATAATTTTTATGTTTCTCTCATTATGAGCAGAAACTGTATAATTTCTTTGTAAATAAATTTGCTTGAAGTTGAAGAACTGCTGATCCATTCTTTTGAGCAGCAACATCTGTGTGTGTGTGTGTGTGTGTGTGGTATATATATATATATATATATTTATATATATATATATATATATATATATATATATATATATGGGTCTACTTTGAAACATCTAAAACCCATAACATCTAATTTCATAACATTGAGACCAGAACATCTAAAACCCAAAACATCTAAAACCCATAACATCAATTTCATAACATCTAACTTCACAAGAAAATAACATCCTCCACATATAACAACACCAACCTACCAAACACACTTTTACCACACTCATAAATTAAATATACTGTTTTACTGCTTTGACCTACTCTTGGCATTTTCCGCTTGCTAAAGTTTATATCTGTAACAGTAACAGTACTTGGAACACATCTAGAGCCTGTTTACTGCATTTCCTGTGTTGCATAATTTAAAATGTTCTCTAAAAATTGCATTTTACCTGATTTTTTTAGCACTCAAGTCATTTATTGCACTGTTGTGATTATTTTGCTGCTTCATCTCTGCTACCTTTAAACTACAACAAAAGCAAAAAAATCTTGCTTTTACTTTCTGAAAGTTAAAGTTCAGTTACAGATTTGCTGTTCTGAACTGTTTGGAAGTTTCTAGAAAGCCAGTGCTTGCTTGGGCTAAAGGAAGTCTCTGTGTTCACCAGTGAGTGGTTAACACTGAACAGCCAGCTGTCCCTGGAGGAGTGTTACTACCTAGAAGCTGTAGTTTTATTGGCCATTTTGGGTCATACTCTGATCTCTCTCTTAAAACCAGGCTGCCTCGTGGTTTTGGCTTTTCAGGCTTGCTAGTTGTTGCTGAAGCACCTACCAAGTGGAGAAAATTCTGAGAGAAGAAAAGGAGCCACTTTTGTGATTTTTATTTTCTTCTGATTTTTGTTAAGTTTACTGCTTTGCGCCTACTTTTGGCATTTTCCGCTTGCTAAAGTTTATGTCTGTAACAGTAACAGTACTTGGAACACATCTAGAGCCTGTTTACTGCATTTCCTGTGTTGCACTTAATTTAAAATCGTTTTTCTCTAAAACTGCATTTTACCTGATTTTGGCCTAGCACTCAAGTGTGGGGTCATTTATTGCACTGTTGTGATTATTTTGCTGCTTGTGTATCTCTGCTACCTTTAAACTAAAACAAAAAGAAAAAAAAACAAAATAAATATTGCTTTTTTTTCCCAGTTTCTGAAAGTTAAGAAAGTTCAGTTACAGATTTGCTGTTCTGAACTGTTTGGAAGTTTCTAAAAGGCCAGTGCTTGCTTGGGCTAAAGGGAAGTCTCTGTGTTCACCAGTGGGAGTGGTTAACACTGAACAGCCTACCTGTCCCTGGAGGAGTGGTTACTACCTAGAAGCTGTAGTTTTATTGGCCATTTTGGGTCAATTCTAAACTCCTTGATCTGTCTCTTAAAACCCTACAACTCTCTTTTATGCGTGGTTTTGCACTGAGCAGTGTCGGCAGTGCCGCCTAAACAGGTTTAAACTATTCCAGGCTCCACAAAGTCTGCTCTTCTGCTCTTCACTTTTCCCTTAGAACTGTTCAAACTCTCAAAGTAATCACTCTCTTCTCTTTCTAAAGCCCTGCACTTGCTCAGCTCTTATAAGGAAACAATAACTAACTAAAGCACTACAACCTACTTGACTTCTCATAAGTATAAGCCTCGATTGGTCCTTCCTGATCAAGTGAAAAATCAGTTCCCTTCCCTAATCTGATCAGTAAAAAAAACAGTTCCCTATACTAATCTGGTATGTCCAAGGGTCAGTTTCAAGGTTACTCCAGTCCAGCTGGTGAATCTGGGAATTCTGAGGCAATGTTACAATTGCCTTATGTACACAGACAACCCTCTCTTCCTTCCAACAAACTCTAATACATGTGAGAGATGCAGTTACACAGCCAAACTGGAGGCAGAGCTCTCTCAACCCAAGACTGACAGTCAGTCAGGAGGAAAAGGTAACCACCCACACCACAAATCCAGTCTCACAGAGACCTATTTCATCTGCATACCCAACACATAAACACACAAAAACATACTCGGAGGCTCTAAATAAAAATCTGCCTAAACAGCAAAGACCTCCTAAGCAGATATCCAAGCAACAGCCACCCTCAACAATACCCACAAATCACATATCTCACAAAATCAGTGTGCCTCACAGTCACATAAGGCCAAACAACACACCAAATACACTTGTTATAGGGGACTCTATTGTCCGGCACACTGACATCCCACTCAGCAGACTGAACAAGGAGAAGGTCACTGCCTGTTGGGTGCCAGTATCCACCACATAACAAGCACTCAGGTCACTCCAAAGCAAGTACAAGTATGACTCCGTCATTGTCCATGCTGGTGTGAATGACCTGAGACATACCTCCCTGGACTACATGAAAAGAGACATAGAGGAGCTCTCTGACCATGTAGCCCAGGCTGGTATGTCCCTGACCTTGAGTAGCATCTTGCCCTCACCAAGAATGATGCCACAGTATAAAGACAAAATGATCAGTTTCAACAATTGGCTAAAGTATTGGTGTCATTCAAAGGGGATCCAGTGTCTGTCAGCCTGGGATGACATGCTCGACAAGCCACATTGCTTTGCTAGGGACGGCTTGCACCTGTCACCCTTAGGCTTTCGTATACTGGCCAAGGCTCTTGCCACCCCCATAGTGCCTTTTTTAGGCAAGGCTCAAAGGACAAACCCACCTCCATAGACAACCCAAAGATAAAAAAACTAAAGGTAATGCTACTCAATGCCAGAAGTCTAAACCTCAAGATGCACGAGACTCTCCTCAGTATGGAGAAAATTGATGTCTGTGCAGTAACAGAAACCTGGTTCAAGGCTCCTGAGAGCACCCCAGCACTACCAGGTTATAACTCATACCATGCTTTCGCCCCAAAACTCGGACGAAGCACAAAAGGAGGGGAGTATCTATATTCAAACATACCTTCACCTCGAGGTTAGTGGCACTGCACCAAGCATCCGAAACCATCCATGTGCAAATAACAGCGGGCAAAACTGCCTTTCAGTTTGTAGCCTGCTACAGAACACCCTCCCTATTACAGGAACCCCACTTGGCATTCCTGAGAACACTGGAGAATATGAAGGTCTCTCCAAACACTATGTTATTGGGTGACTTCAACTACCCAAACATTGACTGGGAAAACTACTCAAGCCCAAACACCCTCACCAACGGTTCCTTGAATTTATAAACTCTAACGCAATGGAACAACTGGTCACCACTCCCACAAGAGGGAACAACATATTGACGTGGTCATCACCAACATGGGGACTCTATGTTCCACACCAGAGGTAAACCCTCATTGGTAAGATCAGACCATAAACAAATTTCCCTGGACATCCATATCCCGTCCCCACCCCCAGCCAAGGAAATCACTGTAAAGAATTTCTCCAAAGCCAACTTTGCACTTCTCAAGACTGAGGTGGAATCCTTCAAAGCCCCTGGGCCAGAGGATAATACAGCCCAATCCGCAGAATCCTTTACAAATGCATTCTATGAGCACCTGCAGGAATGCATGGATCATGCTATCCCAAATAAAACCAAGACTCACTCCTCCAAAAACAGGAGACCAGTCTGGTGGACCCCGGCTATACATAAGCTATACAACAGAAGGAGGAAGCTACTACATGACAGAGCAAAATCCCAAAAAGGGAAGGCATCTCTGATCAGTATTAGCAAGAAACTTCGATCCCTCATAAAATCATCAAAGGCCAGTTTCGAAAGAAAAATTGCCCTAGACACTAAAGATAATCACAAGGCCTTCTTTAGTTATGTCAGAAACATGGGCGAAAACTCCCAGATATGCTCTGAATTGTTGCATAACGGTACAAAATATACTGAACCTACAGACATAGCCAACATCCTGGCAGACAGATTCAGTGCAAACTTCTCCTCAAAGGAGCAAATATCCCAACTGAATGTAACCTCCCTGACATCACAGATGCACAGGTGAAAGCTGCCCTCTCCAAAGCAAAAAACACAGCATCTATGGGACCGGACGGTGTCCCAGGCTGTGTCTTACATGAGCTCCAAGAAGAACTGAACCCTCACATTAAGTCACTGTTCAAACTTAGCCTTACTACAGGATATGTACCCAAAGAATGGCATAGCTACAGTGGTCCCACTCCACAAAGGTGGTGCCACAACGGACTCCAGAAACGATCGCCCCATAAGCCTGACTAGTCTGGTCTGTAAAGCTATGGAGCGTATTATCATGGAACTCATAAACAAAGACATTGGGAGCCTCCAGACACTGGACCCTACCCAATTCGGCTTTGTTAAGGGCAGATCTTGCCTCTTAAACCTAGTTGATTTCTTTGAAACAGTTACCAAAGCCATAGATGAGGGCAAGGTAGTCCACACAGCCTACCTGGACCTCGCAAAAGTTTTCGACACAATACCCCACTCCGGCATCATAAATAAGCTTACCAGTTTAAATATCAACCCCTATATCACAAGATGGGTTGCAAACTGGCTCAGAGATAGAACCCACATGATCAGAATAGCAGGTGCCATGTCCTAATCCAAACCAGTTACAAGTAGCGTCCCACAGGGCTCAGTTCTGGGACCTCTCTTGTTCGGTATATACTTCTCTGAGGTTCAGGCTAACATGGTGGGATTATGGCTGACAAAGTTCGCAGATGACTGCAAACTGGGGGCCATAATCAAATCTCCAGCCGACACAAGCATCCTCCAAAAGGGTCTCACAGAGATGGATGCTTGGTGCCAGAGCCACGGCCTCAAGCTAAATGCTAAAAAGTGCATAGTCATCCCCTTTGGGAAAAACAAGGCCCACAAATTACCACATAGGTGGTAATCCATTAAGTACGGAAGAAGTAATTAGAGATTTGGGGACCAACGTAGATAGTAATCTCTCCTTTGATAATCACGCCAAAAGTGGTTAGAAAGACCTTCTATATAGCCCACCTTATCACAAAAGGGTTCGTGATCTAGATCAAGAAAGGTCATTGTGCCCTCTCACTCATCAGGCCCATAATTGAATACAATGCCCCTTTGGGATGTACCTTACCCGACACCTGCAGCAACTGGAGAGACCCCAAAAGTACCTCACCAAGAGGATCATGGGCTACAAACAGATGTCCTATGCAGCTTGACTAAAGAAACTCCAGCTCTACTCAGTTGCTTACACCTACTCAGAGGCGATCTATGCCTGACGACAAAGCCATGTCAAACCCAGAATTAAGGGACATGCCCCACCTCAAAAATCCAAGTCCCTTAGAGCTACACGCCCAGGGACCTAAACCTCAGCACAAAAATAAATAGGACATGCTGGAGGGACAGATTCATTTCCCAAAGGCTCCCCTCACTCTGGAATAGAATCCCAATTCATGTTAGACATAGCCCCTCGCTGACCCTCTTCAAGCGAAATTTGGACGCGTGGATGGAAAATCGCAAATTCACCCCTGGGATCTCTCCTGTGTCCCTGCTAGACAGAGGCACAGTAAACTAATCTTAAAAGGGTACCTTCTGTGACCTACTTTACAGAGGCACAGTAGGCTAATCTAATAGGGAGGCGGAAGCCAAATACACTTTGGCTAGACTTATAAATGCCCTAGGGCAGATAACCTAGTATCTACCTATGAACCTATGAACTCCAAGATTGCACTACAGTAGGAAAAAGTTGATTTCCTAATCCCACTTTATCAAGCCCCCCTGCAGAAATGTAGTAAAATGTGTGTTTGGTAGTTTGGTGTCACTGTATGACGTTATATGTGGAGGGGGTGTTATTTTCATGTGATTTGTACTGTTAGATGTTATAAAATTCAGTGGTATGGGTTTTAGATGTTTTGGGTTTTAAATGTTCTGGTTTCAGTATCATGAAATTAGATGTTATGGGTTTTAGATGTTTTGAAGGGGACCTATATAAATATATATATATATATATATATATATATATATATATATATATATATGTGTGTATGTATATCTGTATTTGTCTGCATGCTAGATATATATATATATATATATATATATATATATATATATATATATATATATATATATATATATATATATATACATATATAACCTTGTGTCTGTGTGTCTGTATATAAATAGATAGATTGATAGCTGCTGTATGCATTATGACCTAAGAGCTGTGTTTGTTTGGTAACACGATGACTCAGTGGATGACATTAAAAGTAATCAGGATTAAAGACTTTCACAAAATGTACAGTCAAGTTCATAATTAGGTATGAGGACTCAACACAGCTGTAACTAAAAGAAAGCACTAAGCAATCTATCATTCTGGCTGTTAATGCAGAAGATTTAGAATATAAGATGTTAACAAACTGCTTCCTCTATTACAAGTTTAATTCTGTGAGACTCCCTTTATTTACTGTTTATCACAAGTCACTTAACCAGACAGTATATTCCAAGTGAGTCTGAAAACTATGCCTGTGAATCAGTGGTGGTTTGGCATGGATTAAAAATGCAAAAAAAAAAACAAAACAAAACATTAATGATACTAAGGCTAAGAAATGATAGAAAAATAAGAACCTCAAGTCAGCCAGATTAGCTGGTTCAAATGGAGCAGGTGTCAGCCTCTCTAACACAAATTTAATGGGCCATAAGTTTTCTTGAAGGCCTTTAATGCAAAACTCCTTTCAAATACAGTTTGACATAGGAATGCATTGAGAGAGGGCAGGCATGCTCAAATTACTGATAAATGAACCTTGATGGCGGACCAAGAAAGACCATACGATAGTAACTCACACACATATTGTAAAGCCAGAACACAAGTAGCCTCAAATGGGTGCTGGTTATGTTTTTGTTACCAACTAGAAAAACTTTCCATATGACGCAGGCAGTCAGTTGAAGTTGAATGGAGTCACGGTGTATTAAAACCCCTGATCTTGTGTGACTAGATCCATTCTGTAAGGAAGCTTGTAGTAATTGTCCTTGGCCATTTCCCAAAGAGAGTCACGAGCAATGTATTAAAATCCCTGATCTTGGTGTGGACTAGATCATTCTGTAAAAAGATGC